>NW_007247749.1:241004-299975 GCF_000164805.1 Carlito syrichta | reverse complement strand
GCATGTACTACCACGCCTGGCTGATTTTTTGATTTATTGTAGAGATGAGGTCTCGCTGCCCAGGCGGGTCTCGAACCCGCGGGCTCAGGCAATCTACTCACCTCAACCTCCCAAAGGCACGGGATTACAGGCTGAGCCACTGAGCCCGGTCCAAAAAATTCTTTTATCTGTTAATTAACAATATTTTTCTCCAAAGTTTTCCTCTGTTGAAATTGTATGATCATGGGGGTATAAATGAGCAATAATAACCACTGATAATGTAGCATTGATATCCAAAATAGATGTTGCAATTTATATTGAGCTGTCAGTATCCCAATATTAGTTTAAACTTTTAATCTACAATGATTTATCTCAGAGCAATGACTTTTTTTTCTTGTCTACTTTTGGGTCAGCTAGGAAATGCTTAAAACATACCAGTCCCCGATTTCCACTGCAGATCAAATTGATCTGAATATCTGGAGTTAATCTGAACATAATAATTTTTAAGCAATTCCCCAGATAAAACCAATGTTATAGAGAAATGCACACTAGCTGCCTAGCTTCCCAGGCAGAAGAATCCAGAATGACATTATTTTTATAATTAATCAAGCATTGAGGTACAAAAATTGATTTTAACCTTGCCTAAAAGTTAATTAGACTTAGGAAATTAATAACATGCTAATCATGAAATTGTCTAATAGAACATGAAATTGTCTAATATAGAAAACAACTATGGGGACTTACCATTGTACACATTCACTATCTGAAAGCATCTTTTTCTTTTTCGTTTAACTGGGTGGATAAATGTATCAAATCATTGCTTTGTAAGACTAGAACCTGAACAGAAAGAGTCAGTAGTTTGGGGATATTTTTCTTAAGGTGTGAAGAATCATGATAACATCCTCATTTGAGACGATGAATTTTGTCATTGTCTCAAAAACTAACAACAATGCTCTTTTGTCCAAATCCCGATGTCCTACAGATTCAGAATCCTTTGGATTGTCTAAATTCATATTGCCAAATATACTTCTTTGGACCCTGTTTTTCTATGATTTTGTACTTAATCCACCCCCTCCTTCTTTCATTAGATATACTGCTTCATCTTATAGATCTTAACGTTGGCAACATTCTATTTCTATTATACTGGGGGCATCAAAAAATGTATACACATTTTTAAGAGAAATGTATACTTTTATTGACACTCCCAGTTATTCTATAAAAATATGCATGTAATCAGAAGTGTCTGGACACTGAAGGTAACCACTTTGAGCACTTGTTATAATTGCAGAAGTCAAACATGACTTCTATTCATCTTTTGTTATTGGCATACATTGAGTATTACAATTTTAATGTAGTGTTTTTTTCTTAAGATGTTTATACATTTTGGGGGAACCTTCTGCATTTCCTTGATTGTATTAGTCACAAGTTCTAGGGTTCTTGAAGCATAGTCTATAGAATGCCCATCAAATGTATGGAAGACAGGGACCTTGGAGAGAGAACAAACATTAGAAAAGCATTTAGTTCTTAACCTACTTTTCCACTGAGATGTTCATCAAGGTTGATGCTCACTTACATGAGCATACCCAGATTTTGAAAACCTTGTCAAATTATCTCTATTTTTAAAAAAATTTGGGTCCTTCCCATTTTTTAGGCTTTCCTCAAATGCCTGAAAATTGCTGGCTGTCAGTTCATATTTAAGAACAAGTCAATAGAAAAGCTGGTTTGGAGCTCTGTGTTCAAGGGTAGGTCTAGCTTTAGGGCAATCAGACAGAGAGAGTGAGCAGAGCACTCAATCAGGTACTTTGTGCTGGGCTCCCCTCACCCCCCCCCACTGCCACCCACACATCCTGGAAGGCAGCAATATTCTGGTTTCATCATACCGTTTAGTCAGATTCTTTAGAAGTCTTCCAATTTTTTTGCCTGAGGACTGGAGTAGGGGTGTCAATATCAGGAGGTCTATATAAAGACTTTTGATTCTTTTTTTAGTTCCAGCCCAGGGTTCATTCTGCTTCCCTTTTCAACTTCAGCCCCCAAGCTTCAGACCGGGCTGAGTCTTTTTCTGCCCTGCTTGGCTTGGAGTGCTGATGACCTCTTTGGTGAAACTTTTCTCAGTTCTCACAAGAACAGCTAATGCTGTCTCCTCTGGGGGTTCCACCTTCTTCACCTTTATGTATACCCTTCTTCAGTTTCATTTTACAAGTAGCAAAACTTGTCCAGAGAGATGATGTGCTGTTTACAAGGTTAAATACCAGAGACACAGAAGTATCTCATTCAAATCCGTGTAATCTACATGTGTCCATCGTGGTGACCCAAAGAGGTTCTGGATAATCTCTATTTTGGATGAATTTCAAAGGTGTTTGAGGAGGAAATAAAGGGGTAGAGAGGTCAGAAGTTCATTACATAAGATGCTTTCTGAAGACCTCTTTACTGTGTAATTTGTGTACTCACAGAAGCTTAACAGTGTTTTCCACTGTAATTTTGGCCAGGGTGCAACGGTACAGACACATTCGGTACATTTAGTCCTGTAGAATCAGGTAGGACTGACCCTTAAGAGCTGTAAGTCTGAAGTAGAACACACAGAATAAGCTGCTTGTTCAACTGGAAACATGTATAGGAAATGGAGCGTATCTTCGGACTACAGAGAGGAAAGAAATATATGCATTAATTTCCCAGGAGAAATAAGCATCTTCCATAAACCTAAGTAGAAAAGCAGTCCTGCAGTCTAGGTCTTTGCCCCATAACTCACATTCTCACATTACTAGCCACAGTTCCCAGTTCTCCTTTCCTGGCATATGACTGTGGTTTCCAACTAGCAGAGGGAGATCTGTAACGGCATTGGATTGTGGACGCTGTCATTATTACGTGTTAATTGTGTTCCTCCCAAAGATGTTGAAATCCTAACTCCCAGTGCCTGTGAATGTGACCTGATTCAGAAAAAAAAGGACCTTTGCAGATGATCAAGTTGAGATGAGGTCATGAGGATGGGCCCTAATCAATCCCCTGTGAATGGTGTCTTCATGAAAAGGAACAATTTGGATCCAGGAGCAGATATGCACAGAGGAAAGACGATGTGAAGACACAGTGAAAATGTTATCTACAAGCCAAGGAACCTCTGAGGTTACCAGAAGCCAGGGGAGAAGCATGGGACAGAGATTCTCTCCCCCCACACTCCTCAGAAGTTACCAAACCAGCTGGTACCTTGATTTCTGACTTCAAGCCTCCAGAACTGTAAGACGATAAATGGTTTGGGAAGTCACTCAGTGTGCAGTACTTTGTTACAACAGCTCTAGGAAACGAATACCATCACAAACTTGCTTTTGCCTCTGTCGCCTCTCCAAGACGCAGCGCTTTCTTTCTGAAATGAAGGAACTAGACAACATGATCTCTAGCTCTCAACTTTCCTGACCTCTTTGGGACTAGCTTGATACACCGATTCTGTGGCTGTGCCAACCTCACCACTTCCTCCTTGATTCCTTCTCCCGGGCCCTTGGCTTGGATGGGGCATGGCTAGCGGTAGCTCATTCTTCTCCGGTCTCCTGGGGAAATGTGCCTGAAGTACAACCTCCTCTCCCCAGTAATGATGGCAAGTATTAGAGAAAAGGCTCACTGTGTCTCCTGCAAGCATCACAGACCCCCTGTCTTCCCCTCATCTCTGCTTGCAGATTTCAGGTCAGATATTCCACGCTGGAGATTACAGCCTGGATTCAGCACACCTGTGCGTGGTATTCACCTGCGTTATGTTTTATTTTAATTTTTAAAGTAAAACAGTTGCTAATATTTAAAAATGGCATCATTTCACATCAAAATCTGAGTTTTTGACATAGTGAGCCGGGAGTCTCACAGAGTCATGTTGAAGAATACTTCCAGCTCGTTCCCAAGGAGAAGAGGTCACCTGTGAAGAGGCCCTCTCTGGTTTGCCACTGCCCCTTCCCCTGCTTCTCTTCCTTCCCCAGGCTCCATGCTGGCTTCTCTCATAAAGGCGACCTCCACGTGCCCACAGGCATTTGAGTTTGGGCCTCTGCAGACATGATGGTGAGAACTATTTATCTCTCTAATTTCTCTGGGGATACAGAATTGAGTTTGAGTCATTTTGTGTGCCTCATGTGTTATGCAAGAGGACATGATATATCTACATATGCCTATTCCCTGTAATGTTAGGGATACAAGGGGAGAGCCAAAAGAAAACCTGGAAACTATTTATACAAGATTATGTATCAATTCTCACATGTTGAAACTTCAGTCACCTTCAGAGTCCTCTCTGTTTGATGCAGTACACCTGTGGAGATGCTTTTTCCACTGCTCAAACAGTTTTTGAGCTTGTCAGTTTTGACGCCTTTTAGTGCTTCTGCCATTTTTTGTTTCACCTCTCATCAGCAAAGCATTTCCCTTTGAGGACTTTTTTCATCCAGGGAAACAAACAAACAAAAATCACCTGGGGCAAGATTGAGTGAATAGGGAGGGTGGGGCATGGGGTCATGCAGCTTTTTGCAAAAACTGCTGAACATTCAGCATGGTATGGGCAGGCGCACTCATAAATCACCCATTATGAAACGGACACGAACACTGGAAGAATCTCAAAAAAAAAAAAAAAAAAATTCACTAAAGCCAAACACAGCCTCTCACAACAATGCTAGCTAGTATGCTGATGCTGATGTTCCTACAACATTCACCTAGTGAGGGAAACCTTTGCTACAAAGGGCTCACTCTCCAAAAAATAATTCTGTTCTTTTGGGGTTCCCCATTCATATGTTCCCATGAGAGTATGTACACTGTGGAAATTAGACAGATATTTACTTAAAATCATTTTGTTCACTATCTAAAAATCAATCTTTTAAGTACGATGTGTGTGTAAAGCCAGACCAGATAATAGTCCTGCTTCAGGGGTGACAGTCTACTCTGACTCAAAACACTGAGACATGCAGATAAGAGATTCAAGAAAAAAGTAAAAAGTATAAAAACAAATGCAAGGTATGAGGCAAATTCAGAAGAAAGAAAGAACACTTCTACCTGGGGCCGTAGAGGGAATTTTGCAATCATGTTGAGGGACATTTTAGCTGGGGTTTGGGAAAATGGCAAGCTACACTCACACACGAAGAAAAATGAGTACTGAGTGGATCCGTGTGGGGGTAATTTTGAGGAATAACAAATCGTTTCATTTGAATGAGTTGAGAGAAGTCATGGGGAATCAGCTAGAGGGACTAATTTGGAACTGTCTAACCGTGGCATGAATGCTAGGCCTAAGGAGTTTCGGCAGCCCTGAGTTATGAATCTTTTAAAGGAGCTATGTTTTATTCTTTGGCTGCAAATTAGACAAGAAGGTTGTGCTTCATCAGCTCTGTTCTTCAAAAAGAAAAATGACCATTTATGTTTGTATCTACAAGTTTCAAGGTGGAAAAGACTCCCTTTATGATTTTTCTTCATTCTTTTATTTGTAGCGGTTTTTAGGGAAAATGGTCTTGTACAATTCTTGGAAGGCAGGTCTAAAGTAGCAACACCTCGTTCTTAGCTCTGATGCAACTTTCCCTTTTCAGGCATGAGCCTGTTCGCATTCCCCACTTATGCAAAAGTATTCTCAACCTGCATTGGCTGTTCATTGAGAGAACTGATTTGTTGTTTTGACACTTGAGTTAGAGAAGTCATTTCCTTTCACGTTTTTTTCTTTCTCCCTCTTTCCCTCCCAACTTTCTCTCCCTCTCTTTCCCTTGCACCTTTGTCTCCCTCCCTCTCTGTCTTTCTTTCTGCCTCATCTCCTCCCTTCCTTCTTCTGTCCTCTCTTTCTCCCTGCTTCCTTCCCCCCTTTGCAAGATGATAAAAAGTTTAAGAGCGATGAATTTATAGTCATGTGGCCTGGTTTATAATGGTAGTGTCACTACCAACTGATTGCAGAATCCTGAGATTAGCCATTTAGCTTCTTTGAGCCTCAGTTTTCTCATCTGCAAAATGGGATAATGCTAATATCTACCTCATAAGGTTATTGAGGATATTCATGCATTAATGCATGCAAAACACTTAGACGAGTGCCTGACACATGTTAAGTACTCAGTAAGTGTTAGCTATTGTTATTACCTGCTACTGTATCTGCCACTTTTCTTTTTCACATTCGTTATACTTGAGTAGGAGTTTTTTTAAAGATATGGTGATAAATAATTGATAGTTGTTCCTTGTTTGATTTTAGGCGGGCTGCGGATTGCTTGAACTCAGGAGTCTGAGACCAGCCTTGGCAAGATAGTGAGATCTCATTTCTACAAAAAAAAATTTTAAATGTTAGCGGGGCATGGTGGTGCATACCTGTAGTCCCAGCTACTCCGGAGGCTGAGATAGGAGGATCTCTTGAGTCTAGGAGGTCAAGACTGCCGTGAATCATGATTGTGCCACTGTACTCCAGTCTGGGTGATAGAGTGAGATTCTGACTTGAAAAAAAAAAAAAGAAAAGAAAAAGATAAAAGATTGTTATTATAAAATAACATATAGAATCCACAACCTAGATCCACATAACTCATACAATACATGACTGGATGCTGACTGATACATGGATTAATTTTATATAAGTCACGTTTAGAAGTAACCATATAGTGATACCTTCTTCTATTTGTTGATTGAGATAGAACTTGGCTGTGATATGGCATATTTTAGGTATAATGGGTCACGGGGTTTTGAGCTTCTTCCGGATTTTTCAAGAGCCCTGTGTTTTGTCCATTTATCTATTTCTCTCTTCTTTTTCCTTTATTGGGTACATCTAGCCTATCATACTTTGACATTTCAAAAGGTCAATATTTTTCCACGCACTAGTAAGCATATTTTACTTGAAATGGGTGGAACAATGGAATATGGATTCCTTTTTGTGAGGACAGTGATTTTAACAAGAGAAAATAGCATGACTTACACCTTTTCTGATAAATGTGAGTTCAACAGGTATGGCAAATGATTTGCTTATAGGTTTGGTAAAGAAAAGGGACAAATAAGACATTCTTGACACCATTTTGGAAACCATCCCTCCACGGCACCACTGTACAGCTGTGCGACTTGCTTCCTCAGACACTTCCTCGTATCAGTACTTTCAGATATTTGCATTATCAATTCATAATCTGATTTTTAAAGTGTGGAGGTAGGACAGAGGTGGGAGTGAGCCTGCCTGCCCATCTTCCTTCCTTTCCTCCTTTGTTCCTCCTTCCTTCTCTCTCTCTTTTCTTTTCCTTTTTAGCAAAGTCTTTCATGTCATTCCGCTTCTCTTAAACTAGGAAATATTACTATAAAATACTCATTACACTTTCACCTTTGTCATTGTCAAAGTAATTAAGAAGAACACGTTTCAACTCATAACAGTGACAGTACCCACAGAACAAGTTAATTGTGTTGATATACCCTCTATCAACTTGTGAGTGCCTTCAGGTCAGGAAGAAATACTCTTCAAAACACTCAGAAAAATGGATTTACCCATAGTACCTGTGATCGTGAGAAATCCCTGAACCTACCTGTGGCTTTGTTCCCTGACTTGGACACTGGGATAAAGATGCTTGCTCTCCCCACTGACCTCCCTAGCTGGTCATATCATAAAAACGATAATAACAGGTAACTTTTGTTCAGCTTACAAAAGCTGATCAGATGTCCTCATAAAAGGTGATGAATGTGGAAACTCTTTGGAAATATAAAAAGCAAAACAAATGCAAGGCATTGTTTTCATTAGCAAGTTTAAAGAAAACTGTTCTGCACTGAAATAAGTCTGTGCGGTGCCATTAAGCATTTTTTAAAATTTTCTCAAATTGTAGATTTGTCTCATGAGAGGAGATGTGCTTAACCACATCAGCGTGAGTGAAGCTGGACTTGGATAATGCGAAATGTAATTCCAGAGTACTTGGGAAGGCATCAAAAAAAATGTGCTTACTTTTCCATAGCTTGAAATGGAAAACGAACATTCCCCTTGGTTAGTTCTGAAGCACTCACAGATTGGCAGTAATTCAAAACAGGATCTAATTTTACACGGATGCAATTTAGATAAAATATAAAAGTTTTGTTGCTGGATAGAGCACATGTACTTGTTTATAAATTTTTTTCCACTGGACACTTTGAAAACAGCCTGCAGGGCTCATATTTCAGCAGCATCCAAGTAGATGTTAGAATGATGAAATGTGTTATTGCTGAAAGTGACTTTACGGGTCCTCCAATCAGTTAATTTGATGGGGACAATGAAACTCAGAAAGGCAAAATGATTTTTCTGTGACCACCTGACTTTTTAATAGCTGAACTAGACTCAACGTTTTCTACCTTCCCCCCATATTTTGCCTATAATAATTCAAATTCTCACTAGATTGAGCTCTCTGAGTGTAGGTATAGCAGGTCCTCAAGTCACATTGTTTTGTTCAAAATTGTTTCCTTTTAACATTGATGAAAAAAATAATTTATTCCCACGGGAACACTGTCCGTGTGGAGTTTGCGTGTTCTTCCATGTCTATACGGGTTTTCGTCCACATCCCAAAGATGTGCATGTGAGGTGAATTGGCATGTCTAAATGGTCCCAGTTTGAGTGTGTGTTTATGTGTGTATGAAAGTGTGCCCTGTGATGGGATGATGTCCCTCTTTGTGCCCTGAGCCACTGGAAAAATGCTCTGGTCATCCATAATCCTAAACTGAAATAATTGATTAAATAATTATCTTATTTTTATTAATCTTTATTAAATGTATGTATAACTCATGTATTTCAGTGTTTAATGTAAGAAGTATTTTGGGTCTTTACTTAGAAGTTTGATGATGTTTTGTTTGAAATATGCTTCACTCTTATTTATATCAATTAGCCTATGGTAAAATCGGTTTCCTGTGGTTTTGCTTAAAGTCACAGTTTGCAAGAACCCATTGACAGCATTAGTGAGGACTTACTGTACTTCGACTCATCAACCTCCTCATCCCTCCACTCAGTCAGAAATGTATTAAATATTAATTGAAAGTCACATATGTATACTGTGTTATTAAGTAATACAAGGTTGAATCAGTTGAGGTGGTTAATCTCAAGGAGCTCTAAAGGGGGCAGAAGAGAGAGAGAGATGTGTCAGCATTGAAACACGATATAATAAATGTACAAATATCAGAGACACACTAAGGGACAATAAAAAGGGGAGAATAATTACAGGGTAAGTCAGAGAAGTATTTTTGAGAGGAGATATTTGATTTGGAATATGAAGAAAAAGATCAGTCCCTCACTAGCAAAATGGTCGGGACTTAATAACCTTCTAATAAGTCTCTAAGGTTACTAATCAAATGTAAGTAAATTATTTCAGTGATAGAAGGGTCCACTAGGGTATTTACTTATGGACAACCTCCCACCCCACACCCACTTTAAACTTTAACCTTCTTGGCACATGGTGCCATTAATTCATCCCAGCCCTCCGTTATTAAAGTGAAAGATTTAACCTAAAACTTATATGTGTTTCAAAAAACCTAGAATTAAAAAGGAAACCCCCCAAACCAAAAACCAAACACAATTAAACTGACCTTAAAGCTCTTCCTTTCATAAGAACTTCAGTTAATAAACATGGAAAGATTAAGAGAAACAGAAAGTCACCATCGGAACACAGCAGTGATAATAACAGCAGGCAAGATTCACCAGTAAATGATACAATTATTTGGTGAAAATTTGATAAATGACAGTCTATAGTACTTATTAATTGTCTATAGTACTTATTAATTACAAAAGCAAAAGTACGAATCTTGTGATGGAGAAGCCCAGCAGATTCTACTCTAACCAAGTGGCCAAGTTTAGTATTAACAGTAACAAGATGTGTGGACGTCATATAAGATGCACTTAAAGGTGTATCACTTCTGAGGACATTCTACAAAATGACCAGTTCTCTTCAAAAGTCTCAAGATCGTGAAAGACAAAGAAAGAAGGAGGAACTGTTACCAGTTGCAGATGAATAAGGGAATGTAAAAACTAAATGCAATATGGAATACCAGATTAGATCGTGGAACAGAAAAGGGACATTAGTAGAAAAACTGGGAAAATATTAATAGAGACTGATAAATCTCAGTAGTTTAGTTAATAGTACTATGCTCTGTTAATTTCTTAGTTTTGAAAATTGTACTATCTTGAGTAAGCACGTGGCTTTGCATACATTGGGGGAGACATCAGGGGCATGGGGTGAAAAGTGAAAGGTACACAGCAACTCTGATTTTCGCAGGTTTTCTGTAAGTTTAAAATAATTTCAATTTAAAAAAATTTTTTAAATTAATTAATTTATTATTATAAAGATGTGGAGTACAATTCAGGGCTAGGTATACAAACATTGATCATGCAGGTGCCCTTGTTGATGAGGCATGCCCCTCCCTCCCCTTGCAGCTTCCTTCAACTGCCAGTCCCACCCCCTCTTCCCCTGACAGTTTTCTGCTACTGACAATCACCTTCCCATAGCATTATAATTGTTCAAGGTCACCTTATGAGTGAGAACATATGGAACTCAGTTCTTTGTTTCTGTGATAAATCACTGAGTATGATCGACTCCAAATCCATCCAATTTGCTGCAAAGTCCATATATTTGTCCTTCTTTATGGCTGCATAATATTCCATTGTGTATATGTGCCACATTTTTTTAATCCAGTCCAGCTTTGATGGGCAACACGGTTGCTTCCATGTTTTTGCTATTGTGAATAGAACTGCAACAAACATGCGTGTGCAGGTATCTTTTTGGTAGAATGATTTGAGTTCCTCCGGGTGTATTCCCAACAGGGGAATTGCTGGGTCATATGAATGGTCAATTTCTAGTTCTTTCAGAAATCCCCACCCTGTCTTCCAAAGAGGTTGTATTAGTCGCATTCCCACCAGCAGTGTAGAAGCGTTCCTTTTTCTCTACATCCTTGCCAGCATCTGTTGTTTGTTTTATTAATGATGGCCATTCTTACAGGAGTTAGGTGGTATCTCAATGTGGTTTTAATTTGCATTTCTCTAATGATGAGTGAGGCTGAGCACTTTTTCATGTGTCTGTTGGCCACCCATATATCTTCTTTTGAGAGGTGTCTGTTCATGTCTTTTGCCAACTTTTTAAAGGGGCTGTTTGTTTTTTTTCCTTTTGGTGCGTTTGAGTTTCTTGTAGATCCTAGATGTTAGGCCTTTGCCAGATATACAGTTGGCAAATATTTTTTCTCATTCTGTGGGCTGTCTCCCTGCTCTCTGGATGGTTTCTTTGGCTTTGCAGAAGCTTGTCAGTTTAATGAGGTCCCACTTGTCTATCTTATCTTTATGGCCTGGACACTTCAGGTTTTGGTCAGGAATCGGTTGCCAGTTCCAACTTCCATAAGAGTGTTTCCTGCATTTTCTAAGGTTCTTACAGTTTGAGGTTTTACATTTAGGTCTTTGATTCATTTAGAGTTAATTTTTGTGTATGGTGATAGGTAGTGGTCCTGTTTCAATCTTCTACATGTGTTCAGCCAGTTTTCCCAGCACCATTTACTGAATAGGTTCTCCTCTCTCCAGTGATTGTTATTGGAGGCTTTGTCAAAAATGAGTTGGTTGAGGAATTGAGGCTTTGCTTCTGGAATCTCTATACTGTTCCATTGGTCTGTGTGCATGTTCTTGGACCAATACCAGGCTGTTTTGATTACTGTAGCCTTATAATAAAGTTTGAAGTCCAGAAGTGTGATACCTCCTACTTTGTTTCTTTTGCTAAGGATTGTTTTGGCTATTCATGGTCATTTATGTTTCCATATAAATTTCTGTATTGTCATTTCCAGGTTGGAGAAGAATGATGTTGGTAACTTAATGGGTATTGCGTTGAATCTGTAGATTGCCTTTGGTAGGATGGACATCTTAACAATGTTGATTCTTCCTATCCATGATCATGGGATATTTTTCCATTTGTTTGTGTCTTCTTGGATTTCTTTGAGCAGTATTTTGTAGTTCTCATTGTAAAGGTCTTTCACTTCTCTGGTTAGGAAGATGCCGAGGTATTTAAAAATAATTGTCTTTACACATTAGGGACACTTCTAAGTGATTTGAACTTTGAAGACAGAGTATATAATGATTTCTGTAACATCTTTAGTATTTAAAATATATAGTTTACGTAAAGAACAAAATTTAGTTATGACATATGATTACTTTGACTGAAGTCATCATTTTGAGCCCAAGATTAGTCTTTATTGATGGCAGAATTAGTCTTACACAATTGAGGTCCCCACCTGTGCTTACTTCTTTACTTTAAACTAGTCTCGAATGCAAACAAAGAAAGTATGTGGTCTCTCAAGTACATCCAGGAGGCTGATTCTGGGATGTGAAAAGGGTAGGGGCATAATGCCTGTCCTCAGCAAGGAACATCACTGACTTCCTTTAGGAAACATTTTCTATCTCCAGGAGATGTTATTGACTTGAGACTACTGGTGTAATAGTATTGACTCCTTCTTTATGAACTTTCTAATAATAACTAATATTGTTATTACTCAAGCTATGCCTTTTTAGCTTCTTCTTTATGAGTGAGAAGATTATTTTATTCAGCACATGATTTTAATTGGGGGTTTTCTAAACGAAGCGTAAGAGTTCTTAAGTAATTCTATTTCAGTGTTTAGAATGCCAGGCAGCTATACTTTGAAGCCATGTAAAGGTTTATTTGTTTGACCTCCAATGATCTAAGTGGGTTTTATTGCATATTATTTCTAGTAATAACACGTGTTTGAAAACCCACTAGTTAAAAATAGATAGATTCTGAGCCGAATTACTAAATTTTCTTTGCTTAAAATTCTGTGCAATCAAGGTGAAAGGGTTTGTTTCCAAGGAAACAAGTGCACTCCATTTTTATCACATAAAATGTTTTCTGCAAGAAAATTCCATAACCAGTCTCCAGGGAGATACCATTTCATAAAATAGCTCTCATTGGAGATTTTTCCAAAGGAATGCTCTATTTTATTTTTGCTCCCTGAAAATAATCCTGTATTGGCTTAATTGTCATTGTCGTGTATTTCAAAAAATGAACAAGAGAGCTGTTGTCATCATCTCATTCGAGTCATAAAATGCACAATTTAGAGAGAATGTGATTTTCCTCTGACCATTAGGTTACTTTTATATTGGAGTCTAAATAGCACATATTCAAGATGCTCACTTGAGGAGAAACAGCCTGTTCTAAGGATGATATTTGTCACCCCAAAGGCTGAAAAAGAACTTCACTCTTTATTGGTATCTATTTGAAGTTTAATATGACTGATGCTTCTTAAGAAAATTTGAGGACCACATAAATAATCTAGCTTTGCATACTCTTGTGATTGAATAAAAAATAAGGAAACTGAAGGCACTGGATTCAGTTCACAAACGTCGGGGACTTTGTTCTGACGTATTTCTTGTAGTAGTTAGTCTTGCCCATGTGAGAGCTTGCATTTAGAGGCACTGTGTTATTCATCTTACAGTCTAGATCTGGTATATAACAAGTGGCACAAAATGCTTGATAATGGAATCAAATAATTCACCAAGTATACATTAAGAAGACAAATTTTTGAAGTAGGAAGCAAAGTGTGGAATTGGGGGGTGGGGATGGCATAACAGTCGAAACTAAAAGCCATAGATAGCTCTGTGCCTTACTAATTCTGTGACTTAGCATGTCATTTAAACCTCTCTATAAAATGATGAAAGAAGTATTTAGCTCATAAGCCTGTTAATTAAGATATTATGCGTAAAAATGTGTTTGTTGGAATAATTCCTTTAAAATATGAGAACTATTCCATTGAAAGGACTGTGATTTCTTACTTTGTGAAAGTAATACCCACATAATAAGATTTTCTCCTAATTTGGTTATATGCATTACATTTTCCTTGTTTTCTTTTTTTTTTTTTTTCTTTTCTTTTTTTTTTTTAGTGAGAAAGCAGGATTTATTGAGAGGACAGAAAAGTTCTCCCAATGGGAGGGGACCCGAAGGGGTTGCCCTCATTTTCCTAGTTTTCAATGCAAATCTCATGCATAAGCCAGCTAATGTGAAATTTAGAAATATTACCTTGCTAGGTTAACCCTATCAGTCTCACTCAGCTCCCTTAGCCCAAGCCTCTCCACGACTTAGAAGTCTAGATTGTTAACGGAAGCAAATGGGAGAATAGATAAGTTTGTGAAATAGAAACAGGCTCCTCATAAAAGACCCAGAATATTCCCAGTAGGGGGATTGCGGGGTTGTATGGAAGGTCGATTTTTAGACCTTTTAGGAATCGCCACACTGTTTTTCACAGAGGCTGTATTAGTTTACACTCTCACCAACAGTGTAGAAGTGTTCCCTTTCCTGGCAGCCTCGCCAGCGTCTGTTGTTTTCTGAGTTATTGATGATGGCCATTCTGACTGGAGTCAGGTGGTATCTCAGTGTGTAGTGGGAAATTGCCACTACACAGTCGGGGGAAGGGGGAGGGCGGGATTGGCAGTAGTAGGAATCTGCCGGGGGCGGGGCACACCTCATCAACAAGGGTAACTGCATAATGAACATCTGTATACTTAACCCTAAATTGTACCCCACACCTTTAAAATTAAAAATTTTTAAAAAGACCCAGTAGAGTCTCTTCAAAAAGTTTCGCCTGTATAGTAACTTACTTTGCGAAAAAAGGAAGACATTCGCGACAGACTAGCACACAGGAAACAGCGAAAACTGACAGCAAAATGTGCCATTAGTAAAGCATTCATTCACGTATTATTTCATTCATGTGACAATTATTTATCGAGAACCAAATGCCAAGGACTAGGCTAAATGCTGTCCACAGGGGTGATCTCATTTGAAATGGCATGAAATCTGGCAAAATATAATCAAGCTTGTGCAGTGAGTGCTGAAGGGCACCTCACAGACCCCCCTTACGGGTCAAACTGCACTCACTCTCTCAGCTACCACCAAATGCTGGCAGTTGAAGACTATTTTGTGGCTCTTTACCCAGAGATTCGCTCTTAACAAAAGACAGCCACCTTACCCAGGATCTTGCTCCCTCCTGGGGCAGCCTTCACCCAATGACTGAGGGATGTGAGTTATACCCAGTCCTGACTTCAGACATCACAGAAAGGCCATCCCAGCCCCCAGAACCTCAGCAGGGGCTGCAGTAGAGGGAGAGCAGTTTGTCTCCCTCTGTCCAATCTTGTTTTCCTCACCCCTTATAGATGTGTCATTCCCCAAAGCACTGGCCAGCAAATCTCTTGCACACAAATCTTAAAGATTCAAAGCCTATTTCATTAAAAAAAATTTTTTTACAAATAAGGAATCTGAGGTTAGTGTGGTTTTCTTTTCTATTTCACCCAAGCCCACACAGGCAATATGTGGTGGAATTGGGATGCCATCTCCAAATGTCATGCATGCTGCAGAAGCCTAGCAATTAGAAATGGGGTTCAAGTTTGGAAATAACCCTGACCACGTCAGTTTAATTTCTCGGTTTCAGAGCGGCAGTCTGAAACTCTCAGAATTGGCCAAAAGGTGTGTGCAGAGCTCAGTCGAAAGGGTATTGGTGGCTAAGTGTCACAATTAGCAGAAGAAAGAAGGAGCTAGTGAGCAGATGAAACTTGGCTGGAGGCAGATGTTTGTACCATTTATTCTGCCAGGACCTTGCTAATAAGTCAACTCCACTAAGAAGATACTTAGTTGACCTTATTATTTTCAGTATGTAACAAAATCGGGTGATCAAAATAAGGAACTATAAACAGCACAAAATATTTACAAAAAAATCATATTTAAGAAGAAAAGACTATTAGTGACATGGAAACAAGTCCGGAATCTAGAATGTCTGTGTCAGCAAGAGAAAAATTATCATTTATATTCTGATTTAATGTTAACATTATCCTTCGATATTCTGTGAGTGTCTAATATATGTGACTAACCAGTGAAAGTATAATAACTGAATATTTTGAAATTTTCTAGCAATAACAAATTAATCCAACCAGCAATATTTATTGAGGACCTACTGTGTAACAGAAACTGTTCGAAGCAATGCGAATAGCACAATGAATGAGAGACAGGGTCCCTGTTCACATGACCTTACACGATACCAGAGGTAGGAAGACCAGCAAAGCCAGCAAGTAAATATGTAAACAGTGTCCCTCTGTCAGCTGACCTCTGAGCAGTGAGACATCAGCCACTGCAGAATCTGTGAGAAGAACCTTCTAGGCAGCAAGCCAAGGGAGAGCCCTGTGAGGGAATAGGAGGAACTTTGAAAACAGAAAGGAAGGCTGGATCGATGGAGCGAGTGACGAGTAAGGCGCGGACGAGACGGTAAGGTTAAGTAATCGCCAATCACTTGTGGCCTATGGAAGGAAATTTGGATTTCATTCTATGTGAGATGAAAATTCATTAGTGTGTCATAAGAAATGGAGGGATATGATCTTATTTGTGCTCTTGTAAGAGCATTCTGACTTTGAGTTGGCCCTGAAAAAATGTGAGTATATTTAGTAGACAATCAAGCGTTAGTTACAGTGCCATGCTAAGGAGGAGACAGTGAGAGAGCCATGCAGTGTAGCAGGGAGAATACAAATTTTGGAGTCTGGTAGACCTACGTTCAAAATCTAGTTCTGTCTCTTTCTAACTGGAAACTACCCTCTGAGTCCTAGTTTCCCTATTTGTGAAAGGGAATAATACAACTTAGTTTGTAGGGCTATTTTTAGGATTGGATGACTCATATTCAGTGGCTGACACAGAGTCGGTGCTCCATATTTTGTGATAGGGAAGAATGTGGAGAATAAGGATGTCCTGCAAATTGTGCTGGCTTTTCTCTGATCTCATTTGCTGTTGGTATTAGAAAGATCTAGAAATAAACTTTGACCTTTCTTAAAGAGAAAAAAAAATGTTTTATTGACCTTTAGCTTGAAAGGGAGTTAGATATAAGGTTATGAAATGGGAATGTTTCTTTCTATTTCTCTTTCTCTTTTTCTCAACATATTGAAATCGTGTGCCTTAGACAGACTCTTTTGTTTGTTTGTTTGTTTTGTCTTCTGATCACACAGAGCAACCAACCTTAGCAACCTGGGCTCCCCAGGGCACATCTGTGCTGTGTGCACATTTGCACTTAATGCTCTTTCCTCTTCTTGGCTTTAGTATTGATTCAAAAACAAGGCACTGGAGAAGATCAAGGTCATCCAGCTTGTTTAACAGGCTTTTTGAGACTAAGAGACTCAAACAGAGCTCAGAGGCAGCAGTGGCATATTATAGAAAATGTTATGCTTGGAAATTCTATTCTTCTGAGGTGGCAGCTAGGTACAAGAGTTGACACACCAGGGCTATTCTCTTAGAGGGCATGCGTCAAGGACAAGGAATCCTGGCAATCTCCTATATTTCATTTTTAGGATTTTGTTTAAAGTGAAAAAGCATAGGAGGAGGAGAAGACCTGGAGATAAGGACTCAGATACAGAAGTGGAAAGGTTGCCTCCCTTTTTCTTAAGTGAGTGATTGTCTGTGTAGTACTATTCACATTTTCCCACAATATAATGCCCCACAAAATTGTAAGGACCAGGTGATTCTCCTAACTTCTCATATAGTAGAGGGAGCTTTGACGATCACTATCAATCAGGTGTCAGAAGAAATCCCAATGAACGTTATTATTTTTGTTATTATTATTATTGGTTATGTATGAAGCTCAGTTCACAAACTTGGGGATGCAATAAAGATGTTTTCACTAACATATCTTAATTTCTGTCTCTGATTCCTATTCTGCTTACCTTGTGAAAACTTAAGCCTAAATGTTTCTGATGCTCCCACCATCAAGGGTGCTCCCACCATCCCACCCAAACAATTTCTGGGTTTTACTGCCAAGTACGAATGTAGAGCAACCCTGTCTTTGGCCTTTGGGCCTATGGGCCTACTTGACCCTGAGAAGTCTGTTGTGCCTATCCCCATAGCTTCTTTAGGTATGTCTTCTCTGACTGGGGCCCAGGAATCTTAAGCAAGGCCTCCTCTGATCCTGCTGGTCCTTTCTGTCTAGAAGCCCCATGAAGCCATCTTTTCCCTGGAGTCAGGGCCTTTCTGCCCCCAGGTTCCAGGCCTGAGGGGGTGAGAAGTGGGAGGGAGTCGGTAGCTGGAGTCAGGCTCTGCTTCTCTCTGTGCCCCTTTTATCCACTATCCTAAAAGCTTTCTGACTTTTTCCATTTCTTCCCTGGGGCAATGAGCTCAGAGTCCTCCACTTGATTCCTTAGGGGAGAATGGTACAGGGAAAAGACAGGGAGAGAAAAGTGTAGGTTGCTACCTCACATATTATATAGACAAAACTAGAAAGAAGACTTCTAAGGTTGTCCTTAAGGAGTGCAATCTTTTCTAAGATGAGACAGAGATGCAGATGAGTATGCTGAAACCAAAAGAACAGTTTCCTTTTGGTGCCAGAATCATGCTGACTTCCTAGGGAAAACAGACTCTGATTCAGCCTGAGAAACAATTGTGTCTTAGGCAGAGAGTTACAGAGCTGGCACTGTGCAGCTGCTTTGGATAAGCCAATGCAATTATGTGGCAGTTTGAAAACTTCTTTATTGAATCACGGGATGCATCAAGTAGAAATGGTACCTAGAGTTGCAGATCTCTCAAAGAACCATGGCCTTCTGCCACTTCTTTCCACATTTAAGCATCTCGCCCTCTCTTTAATTTTTGCTAGACTTGACTCTTCTCATTTTGATGTTTCAGGGCTGGAGGAAATTCCCATGAGTGTTATCAGACACTCCGTGCCTTAGTTCACGTGTACGCTGGATTCGGCATCCAGGTGTGCTCGGGTGGTTCAGTGGGCTAAACACGCATCCAGGACCTGGGAGATGGAAGTGCACATCCTTGCCATGTTTCATTCATTTGGTGGTCTTTTAGAAGTCTGCTTATACTATTAAGACTGTTTCCCTATTTCTAAAATAGAAATGAAAAATATCTACTTCGTCATTTTGTTCCGAAAAGAAATAATATGATAAAAGGTTGTTGGTGAAATATTAAGTTTTATGCAGTTCTTTCCTTCCTTTTTTCCTTTCTTCTTTCTTTCCTTCTTTCCTTCCTTTTCCTTCTTCCCTCCTTCCTTTCCTTCCTTCTTTCCTTCCTTTCCCCGCTTCCTCTTTCCCATAATGTTTATTCCATGTGTTCCTTATGCCAAACACTTTGTTTGGTCTAGGTTTTAGAGCTATATAGATAAAATACAACCGGTTTCCTCAAGCAGTAGTGAAGGAGATAGATAAATAAACAGAAAGGTACAGTGTAGAATAGGGATAGAATTATGTCACACCATGCACAAGAAAGGTAATTAAGTAGTCTGTACATGAGTCCTGCTGAAATTGGCTCCCTGAAGATATCGATTCCTGAATTGAGTCTTATAGGATGAAGAGTTTGGTGGTACCAGGTGGGTGGGTGAGAAAGATGTTCCAAAGTATCAATAACAGAATGAACAAAGACAGTGAAGCAGCAAGCACCCCTGTATTGGTGTGTGTGATAGAAGCAGAGGGTCCACTGTCATACCAGTGTAGCTGAAACTGACAATTTGAAATCAGAAAGGAAAATGAGGAGATGGCTAATCCAGATTACTTGGACCAGGATCTCAGATGTTATTATTTAGGTGATAAGAAATCATAGAATGGTTCTATACTATCAGAATTTTTATGTTAAATTAAATAACCTGATGAAGGGATTCACTGTATCAGCAGTAGATTTGAGATACCAAGACCAGAGCCAAAGAGACAAGACAGTCTAGTAGTCAAGGAGAGTAATGACGAAGATTTTTGCACAGTGGCTATTAGAATAGCGTGTAAAGAGTAGAGCAATGCCTGGAGATTGACTTGGCTTTGGAGGATATCGATTTAAGTAAGAGAATCATGGATGGGTGATACCAATGACAGAAAAATATAGAGGTAGGCAAAAGTTCAGGCAAGGATGCACTTAGTTTGGGATATGTGCAATTTGAGGGATGTGTGGGGCATCCAGGTGGAGATGCATGGTCAGATGCTGGAATTAGGATCATGAAGCTCAGAGAAGGGGTCTGGGCCAGGAACATGGCTGTATTCATGGTCTTAGCAAGTGCAGGTCGAGAGTGCATGCACAGAACTCTTTTGATCACTTTTAGTTCCACAATAGTCTCGTTTTAGTAATTAAAATGTCTGATTCCATTAAGCAGTTGAAATTTCAAATTGACATTTTAAGCTAAAGCTTCTGCCCTCCCACACTTTGGGCAGGGAAGAGATGGAAGCAGGGAGGAAAAGTAGGGCAGGAAAGATCTCTCTTGACAGTTACCAGTGTAATGTGGTGTTGAGTTTTGAGTAGTCTGGATGAAAGAGGAGAAATAGTAGATGTTAGCTAGAAGAGATGTGGGGACAAGGCAGAGTTTTTACATTGGAAGAAACTTAAGTAATAGTCACAGACCTAGGAAGAACCATCAATACTGAGGACTGATCTGAAGACCTGGGAAAGAAAGAGGCTAACTGATGTAGATGGCCCAAGCTGATTATGACTCATAGGCCTCGTGGGGTGTAGGAAGGACTGGGGTCAAGAGTACAGTGACAAGGTTTGGACAGACTAGGAGGGATATCTCGTCCTCTATTTGTTTGTTCATGGTGGCAGACGGTTGGAGGATAGGACCACTGATGGCTTTAGTTTTCCCGCTGAAGCAGGGAATAAAGCTGTTGACTGAGTGTCGTGAATCAGGATCTGAGTCACATCTAATCCACTCATTTAGAAATTAGGAAGATTGAGTTGAATGGAGTGGTAGTATTATGCCTAAGATAGAAATATAGACACAGTGATTCAGAACACTCAAGTGGCTCGCCTGAGGCCACCTCGGTGGCTAATGTTGGAGTCTGGACTGTACCAGGATTCTCCAGGTTATCAGGCTGTTGGCAACTGAGAGGCTTAAGAGATTATATATTTCTTCTTTATCAGCCTTTCAAAGACCAAAGGGTAAAATTAGAACATTACAAAAAGAGTTTTTAGCTTACATATCTTTCATCATCTTTCCCCTCTCTTTTTTTTATAACCAAACTTTAACTAATGTTTATTGAATGTGCATTGCCATCCAGTCGCTATGGTAAACGGTATACTGGGAAATCAATTATGTGAGCACTCACTATGTGCCAGGAACTATTCTAAGTATTCTACACATATGAATGAATATAATTATCACAGAAACTCAGTAAGGCTGGAGAACTCTTTCTTTCTCCAATTTGTAGAGAAGGAAACCAAGGTCCATAACGAATTTACACACAGATGTTAAGCCAGGTAGGTCTAGTTCCAGTGTCCACAGTTTAATCCATCAGGTTATACACAGTTGCTACTCTCAAATAGCTTATCTTCTTTGGGGAAAGCAAAAGCAAAACAGGGTTGGCTTTAACAAATACAACAATCGATTGCAGGTTGACACAACAGTACAAGAAAAATAATAATATGGGCCATGATGAATTGCAAAATGACTAGTCTAGGCAATTAGACGTATAGGAAGAGAACTCAGTGTGGACTAGCTTGCCTGGTAGGTAGAATTAGAATAGTTTGACTAACCCTAATGTGAGAGAGGTGAGGATACACAGAGCTTGAGAATAGGCAGCAACTCTCTGAGGTCCTATCAATATTATATCCATACTACATTTTCCTGAAGAAATAAGAGCTAGATATTAGGCAAAACAGAGAGTCCATGTTCATCCATTCACATATGCATTTGCCCATCCAGCAAATATTTTCTGGATCTTTTCTCAATGATGTGCTCTGTACTGGAGTCGTCAGGATTCCTGGGTCAGAGAACATACTTTACTTATGTCTGTGTCAACTGGCACACATTTTACTAATATAGTACTAAAGGCTAACGATTATTTGTTGAATTTAACTGTTTAAAGAAAATAGTCTAGGTAGACTCACCATTTATGTGCATTGGTATAAACCCATAGACTCTTAAGACCAAATCACCAAACCAGATTTTTCACCTGTCAGGTGAATTTCCCCCTAGGGTCTTGACTGCCAGCAAACCTGAGTTAGAGCCTTCCCAGTCACTGTGATAGGTTCCACTAACATTGAACTCCAAGAAAGTACGTGGGTGAGGACCTTGTTTCCCTTTTAAGGAGGCTCTTTGCCCCCCATAAAAATGTACTGACTTTCTTCCAATTTATCCACATATCAAAAGTATTTTTGAGAGGAACAGCTTATATTGGGACAGTCTGGTCACAACCTCTGTATTTTATTACTGCATAACAAATTGCCACAAACTAAGTAACTTAGAGCAACAGCCATCTGTTATCTCATGGTTCTGTTGGTCAGAAGTTCAAGTACAGTGTGACTCGCCTGGGTCCTCGGCTTGAAGACTCTCATGCTAAAATCAATATGCCAGCGTGATTGTCTTTCTTTCTGGAGGTTCTGAGGATGAAGCTGCTCCAAAGTTCGGGCCGATTGTTGGCAGAATTCAGACCCTTGTGACTGTAGGACTGAGGCCCCTACTTTCTTGCAGAAAGCCAGTCAGGAGCCTCTCTCCGCTCCTTCACGCTGGCTGGTCTCCTTGACACATCGCCTCCTCCGTCTTTTACACCAGCAAAAGCGCATTCGTCCAATGCTTCGAATCTCCCTGACTTTTCTCTTCTGCCTCTAGTAGGAGAATAATTATCTACTTTGAAGAGCTCTTGAGATTAGATTGGGCCCCCAGGGTAGTCTGATACCATCTTCCTGTCTTAAGGTCTGTAACCTTAATGATACCTCCAAAGCCCCTTTTGTTATTTAATGTAACATGTCCACAGATTCTGGGAGATTAGGGCATGGACATCTTTTGAGATCCTTCTGCCTATTACACTTTCCCTCTGGGAAAAATGGAGCATCAGTCAGAAGAGCCATTGAAGTCATTCTTCCTGAAAGAATACACGTCTGCGCCAGGGCCAGGTAACTGCTGGATCCCCAGCTCCAATCAGAGAAGAGGTGGTCACAGTTGGAAAGAAAAGCATTTTCATCAAGCATCCCACTGTATGTATACTGCATGTTGGACTGTTCTTGACCCCTGCGAGGCTCGCAGAAAATGGTAGCTGTGTTGTGCTGGTGATGATGGTGATAAACATACTAGATTTGACTGAAGACAGTATGCTCGTCACTGGAGCAGATTCAAAGCAGATCAAACATAGCCTCTGTCTGAGGGACAATAACAGGTATGCAGATAAGCACAAGATGGGGCGGTAAATGCCTTGAAAAGAGAGACTTCTTTTTCCTTCTAATGGCTGTTCTTTTTTTTAAAAAAAAATTCTATCTTAAAGATGTGGGGTACAATTCAGGGTTAGGTATACAAACATTCATCATGCAGATATCCTTGACATGAGGTATGCTTCCCCTCCCCCGGCAGATTCCCACCACCGCTGTTCTTGATGCTTGTTTAAACTGTTCTCACTCAGACAAAAATGACACAGAGGGTGAAGAGCATGGTTTGTTAACACGCGATTTCTCCCAACTGCCACCCACCCCTCTGCAATGCCAGTCTTGCAAATCCAGGAAGCTCCAGCCACTTGATGAGACTGCCTCAGAGGGGCCAGGAACTGGGAAAGGTCAGCAAAGCCTCTGAGATTTAAAAATAGGGAATCGGGAAACAAAGGACTCGTTGCAACTGTTACAACTACAAATTAAATGCAAAGAATGACACATCATTACATAAGCAGCATAAAACATAATTTAAATGTCAAAAGAACTGAAGATTCTTTAATCATGTAAGAAAAACTTGGAGAATGTGTTAAATGTCTCAATTTGTACTATACCAAAAAGAAGTAAAAAGTAAAAATGGCATTGTTTTATAGTGCAAAAATACAGAAATCAGTCATGTTTTCCTACTGTTCATAGAAATCCTTATGTTTACTTTACTCAACTTTAAAAATAGCCATCTTTTAAAAATTCTCATGACTTACAGGGACTACGGATATACTTGAGAACAAGAGGGTATTATTTAACTTATGATAGTGCTTCAGTGTGATATATGCGCCTATTAAAGTTGCAGTTAAGTCTTCTAGATGAAGGATGCATTGTTCTCAGGAGGAGTTGGTGTATCACAGGTTGCTCTACTACTTGGAGTATGATTTCACATTCATTTTTGCTCTCTTGAAGATGAGTTTTGTGGCAATTGGTTTTTCTACTTCTGCAGCACTTACATCTTACATCCTTGTTTTGAAGCATGTGAGATATATTTAAAAACATCAGATTAACATTTTAGGTCTCTGTCTAGATACAGTAGTTCCACATATGCTGTTCTTTGGCAGATGCAGAATTTTAATAGGTTTTGGTTCTCAAATATATCAATCCAGGCAAAGAGAAATACCCGTGTACATATGTATGTGTATCTACACATGTACTTGTGTGTGTGTGTGTGTGTGTGTGTGAGTGCGCGAGCTATACCTAGATAACTGATTCTTCATTTATTTGTTGAACATTTGTTGAGCTCCTACTGTGTTCCCTGCAATGACCTGAATACTGAGAGCATTAAGGTTATTAGGACACGGGCCCATGGATTCAGGAAGCTCTCAGAAATCTGGTTGAGGGAAACTTGGAACAGTATATTATGGTAAATGCCAGCCAACTGTGCAAGTAGAGCTTTGGGCATATATCGAAAAGAAATTTACTCTAAACTAGGGCAGAACGCATTGAGCAAGGTTTCTTGGAGATGACTTTATTGAGTAAACAAGTCTTTTAGAAGTAATGTGTTTGTTCAGGTTTCTGATAGTTTTGGTATCGTTTCAGGGTGGATGGAATCCCTAGTTTGGTGGAGGGTGGGCTGTGAAGGAAAGGAGAGCAAGCTAGAAAAGAAGAGAGAGTGAGGAGCGCCCCTGAGAGGGACTCCATATTGTGCCCTGAGTTGTAACTTTCATCATAGATGGTTGTTTTCTTGTTCAGAATCTCATGGGAGTGGGCCGGGGCTCATCTTCCTGTCTGTGATCGAAGTCACCGCAGGGGATACAGTTATGTCTGGGGCTATGAAAGACAGGGCCTGAAGGGTGTCTTGACATATCTCCTTTAGTACAGCATTTTCCTGTCCAACCTTGGGTGGTGGTTCCCACACAGGTAAGTCATTGCTCCAAGTAGGACAGCAACACAATTCACCCAGCCCCCAACGTATCATGTAAACAGCAGGGGAGCAGAGCGAGTTGGTTCTTGAACAACACAGGGGTCATAAGTGCCGTCTCCCTGCACAGCCAAAAACTGTGTATAGCAATGTACTCCCCAAAAACTTAACTCCTAATAGCCTACTGTTGATCAAAAGCCTTATCAATAACACAAATGGTCAATTAACACAGGGGTCTCCAACTCCCCGGGCCGCGAACTGATATCAGTCTGTGGTCTGTTAAGATCCAGGCCACACAGCAGAAGGTGAGTGGTGGGTGAGCTGAGTTCCATCTTCTGTCAGATCAGCGGTGGCATTAGATTCCCATGGGAGTGTGACCGCTATTGTGAACTGTGCTTGCGAGGGATCTAGGTTGCACACTCCTTATGAGATCGAATGCCTGACAGCCTGAAGTGGAGCTAAGCCCCACCGCCCCTCCCCAACCCCTGTTCATGAAAAAATTGTCTTCCACAAAACCGATCTCTGATTTCAAAGAGGCTGAGAACTGCTGGCTGCTAACACATACGTTGTGTATGTACTCTGTCCTGTATTCTTAAAATGAAGTAAGCTAGAGAAAATAAAATTTTATTAAGAAAATCACAAGGTACAAAAAAATAAATTTACTGTTCATTGAGTGGAAGTGGATCCTCAGAAAGGTCTCCATCATTGTAGTCTTCATGTGAGGAGCCCGAGGGGAAGGGAGAGGAAAGGTTGGTCTTGCCATCTTGGAGTGGCAAAAGCCAAAGAAAACCCACCTACAAGCGAGCCTGCACAGTTCAAAGCTGTGTTGCCCGAAGGTCAACCATAATTCTACGTAACCCCTAAAAAAGTCAGTAAATGATAGTGCTAAAAGATTACCAGTCGCTTCTGCCAGTTCACACATTGCTTTGCTTGGCTCCTACACAATTAGAAAAGTCACAATCCTTTGCCAAGAATGCGGTATGCAAATATTTTCTAATAACAAAAGCCATCAGAGGCACTTGAATTGTGTTGCAGTGTACCAACACATGGGCAGAGGAGTGGTTTTTCTTTTGTTGTCGACAGAGTGCAGGCATAATAGAGTTCATTTACAAAGACACCTGCTTTAAAAATAACCTGGCCATTAGGAGGAAACAACTGCTGGTCTAGTTTTTGTTGTTGTTTTTTTTTCTGTGTGGAAAAATTAAAAAATGTATAGGAAATATAGGAAAGTTGCTGTGAGTTATACATAGGTATTTGCATAGTGGGAAAATGTTTATCTTCCATTTGAAGTACCACAGTTATATTATGATTTAGTGATTTTGCAGTGGCTGTGTTTTGCTCTTTTATTGACATCTGTTCACCTCTAGCAATTTTGTGTCTGTGTAGCCTCTGTCCAGAAAAGAGCTAGAAGGAAAGAACAGTTGAAGGTTCAACACTCCCATCAGCCACCAAAAACAGGTCTCTAAGGAAGATTTTGCTTCCAGCAGCAGAGAATGGGTGGGTAAGATGGACAGTAAGCTTAGGCAGCAAGTTTGCATTTGTGATGTAACAGGCATTGATAAAAGGTTATAGATGCAGCGTGAGGACCTCAACATAGGAGCCAGGCAGTGGAAGCCCAGAAGATATTTGAAGAGCATTACTTTAGTGCAGAGACATTTATTGAGGGCCTCCCTTTTGCCAGACAATGAGCTACAAAAAAAAAACAAGACACAGTTCTTGCCTTCAAAGAGAGGGTTTGTCTTCTAGGGAGGGAAACAGGTCAATTCACAGCTATGTAATAAGCCATTTGCACACCAAAATGCCAATTCATTTTGAGCAGGAGAAGCAGGGATCCCTTGTTGAGTAGGTGACAGGTGAGTGGAGCATTGACAAATAAGGACAATGTTAACAGGTGAAAATGGGAAAGTGGGAATGGTAGGTCAAGGCCAGGCATTAGACCTAGAATTCAGAACAACAATCTGAGCATCGTTGAAGGATGAAGGCACGATGCAGTGAGATGACATTAATAGGACCGGTGAATTGGAGCAGGGCAGTGAAGTCAGAATACCCTTGACACTGTGTCAGCCTGGGTGCTTCTAGGAGAGGTAGTGACACCAGACGGTGGTATAGCAGATGTTGGCAAGTAGTCTCCCTTGTGAACAGGGTCCTAACTCTCATCTGAAAGGCAATGTGTCCACATAAAATCACTTACCTTCTCAGAATCCTCTTGTAGCCAAGGTGACTATGTAACTTAGTCTAGTTCATTGAGATACAAGCAGAAGTTGAGATGCAAGCAGAGGGTATTCTGAAAGGCTCTTTAAAAGGGGACACACACAGCTGACATCTGCCTTTTTATATTGCCTTGTACCCTCCTTTCTACTCAGTCTGCAGGGATGGGCAGCCATCTTGTAACCTGGATGATAGAAGTCTTGAGCTAAGGATTATAGGGCTAGAGAAGAGAAGGAGCCTGATCACACGGCTACAATAACTCCGGGCTGCCTGCCTCCGCCTCTTTGTTAAGGGAGGAAAACTTAACATCTTTTTTGTTTAAAGTGCTGTGGCCAGGTATCTGCTAATGCAGCTAAGTTTAATCCTGGTGGATATAACTGCTCGCAGGGAAAAGTGAAAATCGTTGAACAGAAAAGCAAGAGTAACTGTGAATGGAAGTGGGAAGCCCTAAGAATTGTGGGGAGGGAGAAGGGAAAACTTTCCAGGTTTTCCCAAGTCAGTACTTTGCAAAGGGTTCCAAGTTTGTTTGTTTGTTTTTTGATTGAAGAACTGTGCACTCTTAGATCACCCATTCTTTCATCAAATACATATTTATTGTGTCCCTGCTATGTGTCAGCCATTGTGCTGGATGTCAGGGCTACAAAAAAGTATATATGATGTAACCCCTCAAGAAGAACACGGTCTCATGAAAGGAACTGTGTCAAAATTAGTCATAAATAGTTTGGATTTGAAAAATGTGATTAAAAAACATTCCCAAAACTCTAATGGAGATTCTTTTCCAGTTGCACCAAAAATTTGGAGGGTAAATTGGGTACTGATATAGGTTGAGCATCTTTAATCTGAAAATCCCAATCCCAAATGTTCTAAAATTTGAAACTTTTGAGTGTTAGCAAACACTCATTGGAGCATTTCACATTTTAGATCTTCAGACTAACGAGCTCAACTGCTAAGAGTCACGCAAATATTCCAAAAAGTATGAAATCTGAGACACTTCTGGTCCCAGACATTTTATATAAGGGATATACAACCTGTACGTTAGTGCCACAGAAGAAAAAAGGCCATGTTACTTTTCACCAGTGACTTTGAGTTATGGGAACACAAAATCAGTTTCTTTCTATAGGAAAACAAATTAAGTATCTGAAGAAACTTCATCTTGGGAGACTTATAAATGCCACCAGTGGACAGTTATTGATGACAACTCTTCTTGGATAGACTTCCAAAGGCTTTCAGCTCCACTCTAAAATATAACTACACCCCATCAAATTTCTAACTTCTTAGGGTAGTAGAACAGGTTGTTGTGTGAAATAAAACCTCTTTATGTTTTGATAAGGCTCTGGTGACCATGAATAGCCATCCACATTATTTGGATTTAAATCCACATTTATTTTGGCTGCTAGCTGCTAAAATAAGTTTTTAATTTGACCATTAGTCTATTTGTTTCTAGACATTTATTGGGCATTACTGATCACCCACTACGTGCCAGACACCATAGCAGATGATGAGAAAACAAGGCAGGGTGGCATGGTGCTTTCCATCACCTCCTGAGAGCCTGGTAGCAGGATTCAGAGCAGGCACCTAAGTGAGCTTCAGAAGGTGCATGGATGGTCAGTTAGTAGGAACCCAAGAGATTCATGGCATCAGAATCCAAGAGAGCCTTGTAGGTAGTATAACTCAAGCAGTGATAGAGAGCACGTTGCAGCAATGGGCTAGGCTATTATTTCTCTGCCCTGATATTTGAACCTTACCACAGATAGTTGGATAAAAGCTCCTAGGTATATAACTGAACTCTTGGGTGCTCTTATGCACCACAAGAATCAAAACATGGGCCTTTTATGGGGATAAGGGCACCCCATCATTTATCTTTATATGATGCACACAGGACATTTTGAGGTCTTCCGTCTCGGGAACCTTTGGACATCATTTCCAAGATTTTTATTTAAGGAACAATCCTGCGGTTTTCAAATGATGGTAAGTGATTTCCACAAAAGTTTTTATGCCTTATTATTGCTTGCCCTTTAAGAAATGTAAGATAAGGTAAAACGAAAGAGGAGCCTTCCAGCCGGCTCATTGCTGTTTTGCTTTGCACAGTAGATTGCTGTACTTCTCTGGATAAATACTGAGTATTGTTTTTCTCCTAATCACTTCTTCAGAGTGATAGTATCAGCTCTCTGATGTTGAGTAATGATCCCTGCTATTATTAAGAAAATTCCATGTGTGTCTGGAAAATTGTGTGACTGTTATATGACTGCTTTGCTTCCCAAAAGTCGGTGAGGATAGAAATGCATTTGACGGGTCAGTCAGTACACCTCCCCATATGATATAACCCTTCAAGAAGTTACTGGAGGTAACTTCTACCACCTACCGTTAAACATTCTTTTTCTTCTTTTCTGCTCACAGCATAATAGGAGTATATTAAGACCTCTCATTCTGTGCGAGACTTGAGAGAAGGCCATAGGCTGGTTTTATGGACTTGGTCTGCCAAGATGTCTTCCCCAGATGAACAGTTGGACAGTTACTACTGCTCGCATAACTTCTGGGAGCACCATTCACATCAGAGTCTATATGAATAGTGGCCCTGAGTTGGCCAAAAATAAATCCACAGAATCAAACCTCACAATTCTGAACTCTGAAGTATGCCCACCTTAGTATCACACACTTTGGAAGTCTGCCTGCTGTCCTGAAGACCCAAGGTTAACTATTAAAATTAGATGTACATTTTGCTTCTATTCTACTAATGTCTGTTCATTTTAAGATACAAATCACATTTTAAACTGCTAGCCATAGAGGGAAATTAATGTTCCAGGAAACCCCACCATGTTTAAAATCCTGCACTTTCTTATACTTGTTATGCACTAAAAATGATGGACAAACATAATGGACAGCTTTTCTGGGAGGAGCTGTATGCAAATCCAGGGTCTGGAAATGCAACCTGTTTTTTTTGGTTTTTTTTTGAGTTGGAGTCTCACTCTGTCGCCCAGACTGGAGTGCAGTGGCCGCTCCCGGCCACCGCAGCCTCGACTTACTGGGCTCCAGCGATCCTTTCGCCTCAGCCTTCCAATGTAGCCGGAATTACAGGCGCGCGCTACCACGTCTGGCTAATTTTTTGATTTTATTGTAGAGATGAGGTCTTGTCTGCCCAGGTGGGTCTCGAACCCGTGGGCTTGGGCAATCCACTCACCTCAGCCTCCCAAAGGCGCGGGATTACAGGCTGAGCCATCAAGCCCGGCTTGCAACCTGTTTTGATTTGCGAATCCATGCTCTCAAGTGTTTACATAGGACTATATTAATGAGCCAGCCAATAGCCTTCAAATAGGTCGACAGCCTCTGAAACTCAAGTGAGCAGATTTGTGTTAAGGAACAATTCACACGAGATTGTGACCTTCCTCACTCAAAGACCATCTTTAAATTCTTTGTGTTCCCATTGCTGTAGCCCAAAGTGAATCCTCAATAGACATTTATTGAGTTAATTAACATTTATGATATTTGGCGTACCCAATAGCCCCATAAGTTGGGGAATATTGTCATTTTGCAGAGGATGAAACTGAGGTTTAATATGGACTCACCCAAGATAACAAGATAGCTCACAACAGAACTTGGAGAGGGAACTTGAACCATGCCCACTGGTGCATCAAGAGTGCACTGTTTATGACACTGAATACTTTCCATGTCCGCACTCACACTTTCCTCTCAGTAACCACACAGTTTCAGAGGAGGGTGAGAATGACCCCCACATATTGAATTGCCTTTTCTGGTTCAGATGTCTGGTGCAGAGTAAAAGCTATTTTCTAAATCTGGCAAATCTTGTCCTCTTGGATTCAGTCAGACTTCAGGATAGAATGAGCAAATTGTAGGTGGCAGTAATAGGGTGCTTCCAGGGGGGCATTTCTTACTTTATTCTGCTTCCTGGAGTTCACTTGGAAATGGCTTAAATCACTCAGGAAGAGAAACTAAAATGAGAAAACCAGACTTGAAGAATCCCTGTCCTGACAGGTGTCTTTAATGATTTGGTATTACTCTGTCATTTGAGGCTCTTATTATTTGAACTGTGCCCAAGTAAACCCTGCCAAGTCTTGCAGAAAGACAATAGAAATGAGAATAAATATGTTTTCTTTTGGGGGGGGTTCACTCTGTCATCTATATCATTAAGTAAATGTATTCGCAGGAATGTAAGAATTTGTACCAATTTTTCCTCAAAATTTTTTATGTCCTGCTCATTTGTCATTCAAATCCTATCTATTCTTGAAGGATGCTGAAATCTACTCTGAAGCTTTCTATGCCAATTCCATCTTTTACAATAACTTTCATATCTTACTCTGTATAGTTTGTTGGTTGTTTTTTAACATCTTTATTTATTTGTAATGTACGTTTTATAAAATTTTTCCTAATGGCATATACAATTTGATCAGTTTAGTATTTTCACAGGATTGTATAATTATCACCAAAATCTGGGTTTAAAAATTTTTCCATACCCCGAAAAGAAACCCTGTACAAGCATTCACTCTCCATTAGTATTTACTGTCCACTCCCAGTGTCCTTAGCCCTAAGCAACACTGGTATACCTTCTATCTCTGTAGATTTGCCTATTCTGGACACTTCATATAAATGGAATCATACGCTGTATGGTGTTTTGTGATTAGCGTCTTTCACTTAGCATAATGTTTTTAGGTTTTCTTTATGAAGCATGTGTCAGTACTTTATTCCTTTTTATTGTTGAATAATATTCTATTTTATGAATATATCACATTTTCTTCATTCATTCATCATTTGATGGACATTTGGACTGTTTCTACTTTTTGGCTATCGTGAACACTGCTGTTATGCGCATCTGTGTACAAGTGTTTTCATATAACTAGGAAGCAAATTTCTAAATCATATGGTAAGTCTGTTTTTAGCCTTTTGAAGAATTGTCAAACTTTCCCAAAGTGGCTGCATTATTTTACAGTCCTACCAGAGATAAATGAGAATTCTGATAACTCTACATCCTCGCCAAAATTTTGTATTGTCTGTCTTTATTATTTTAGCTATTCTAGTGAGTGGTAGTGGTGTGTAATTGTGGTTTTGATGTGTATCTCCTTTGAATAATAATGGTGAGTATCTTTTCATGTGTTTAATGGCCATTTGTATATGTATATTTTGAGAAACATCTAAGTCCCCATTTTTAATTGTATTCTTTGTCTTTTAATTATTGTACTCTTTTATATATCCTGGACACAAGTATGTCTAATTATCAGTTATATAATTTACAAATATTTTCTCCCATTCTGTGGGTTGTTTTTTAAAATTCTTTTGATGGTATCATTTGCAGCACAGTAATTCTGATGTCATTGAATTTGTATTTGTTTCTTTTGTCACTTGTTTTTTTGGTGTCACATCTAAGAAGCCATTACAGAACCCAAGGTTATGAGAATTTACTCTTGTGCTTTCTTCTACAATTTTGCAGTGCTGGCTCTACGATATGTTTTGAGATAATTTTTTTCCATTTTTTTATTTTTAAGAAGTGGAGTACAATTCAGGGTTAGGTATACAAACGTTGATTTTGCAGGTACCCTTGTTGATGAGGTGTGCCCTTCCCTCCCCTAGAAGTTTCCCTCCACTGCCAGTCTCACCCCCCCTCCCCTGACAGTTTCCCACTACTGCCAATCCTTTTCTTATAGTCTTATGATATTTATTCCAGGTCTGCTTATGAGTGAGAACATCTGGTACTCTGTTCTTTGTTTCTGTGATAGATCACTGAATATGATTGACTCTAAATCCATCAAGTTGCTGCAAAGTCCATATGTTTGTCCTTCTTTATGGCTGCATAATATTCAATTGTGCATAGGTACCACTTTTTTTTTATCCAGTCCAGCTTTGATGGGCAGCATGGTTGGTTCCATGTTCTTGCTATTGTGAATAGAACTGCAACAAAAATATGTGTGCAGGTATCTTTTTTATGGAATGATTTGAGTTCCTCTGAGTATATTCCCAATAGGGGAATTGTTGAATCATATGGAGGGTCAATTTCTAGTTCTTTCAGAAATCGCCACACTGTCTTCCAAAGAGGTTGCACTAGTTTGCATTCCCACCAGCAGTGTAGAAGCGTTCCTTTTTCTCCACATCCTCACCAGCATCTGTTGTTGTTTGTTTTATTACTTCTTACTGGAGTTAGGTGGTATCTCAATATGGTTTTGACTTGCATTTCTTTGATAATGAGTGAGGCCGAGGTAATGTTTTAATATGCTGTGAGGGAGGAGTCCAGCTTCATTCTTTGGGATGTGGATACCTGATTGTCTCAGTACCCTTTGTTGAAAAGACTATTCTTTCCCCCATTAAATTGTCTTGCACCCTTGTAGAAAAGCAATTGACCAGAGACACATGAGTTTATTTCTGGATGGTCAACTCTATTCTATTGATATATACACCTATCCTATGCTAAGTGCCATACTGTCCTGACTACAAGATAAGTTTTGATATCCGGAATTGTGAACCCTCCGAGTTTTTGTTTTTTTCAAGATAATGTTGGCCATTTAAGGGGCCTTTGTGATCATGTATGAATTTTCAAATTAGCGTTTCCTTTTTTACAAAATAGAGGCCAATGGTATTGTGATAGCGATTACACTGGATCTGTAGATCACTTTTGGAACTATTGCCATCTTAACAGTATTAACTCTTACAATCATTTAGCATGGGAATATCTTTTATGTACTTAATTCTTTAATTCTTTTCAGAAATGTCTTATAGTTTTCAGTGTGCACATTTTCCACCTCCTTGGTCAAATTTATTTCCAAGTCTGCATCATTTTTGGTGCTATTGTTAGCGAAATTGTTTTCTTAATTTCATTTTCAGATTGTTCCTTGCTAACATATAGAAATATGAGGGGGACCCCAAAAAACTGAGTTTATTTATAAAAATTGTGTATTTATTCTTCCATGTTTAAACTTCAGTCATCTTCAAAGCACTCTCTGTTTGATGCAATACACCTATCAATATGCTTTTTCACTGCTCAACACAGTTTTTGAACTCATCAATTTTGATTCCTTTTAGTACTTCTGCCATTTTTTGTTTTACCTCTTCCACATCAGCAAAATATTTCCCTTTCAGGATTTTTTTCATCTAGGAAACAAACAAAGTCACTTGGACCAAGATTGACTGAATAAGGAGGATGAGGCACAGGAGTCATGTAGTTTGAGGTCAAAAACTGCTGCACACTCAGCGTGGTGTGGGCAGATGCACTCATAAATCACCCATCATGAAATGGGCAGATGTCTTGAAAGAGTCTCCAAAAAATATTCACTGAAACCTAACCCAGTCTCTCACAACAACGCTGGCTGGTACACTGATGCAGATAGGTTCCCAGAATACTCACCTAGCAGAAGCCGGTACCATAAAAAAAACCCATCCTCTAAAAGATAATTTTGGGTTTTGGGGGTCCCCCATCATACAATTGATTTTTGTGTGTTGAGCTTGTATCCTGCAGTCTTGCTGAAGTCATTTATAAGCACTAATAGTTTTCTAATGGATTGCTTAAGATTTCCTATTTACAAAATTACATTATCTTCAAATAGCACTGGTTTTACTTCTTCCTATCCAGCTATGGTGCTTTTTATTTCTTTTTTCTTGCCTAGTTGTACTGGTTAGAACCCCTACTACAATGTTGAAAAGAAGTGATGAGAAACAAGCCTTGTTTAGTTGCTAATTGCAGAGGGAAAGTATCCAGTCTTTCACTACTAAATATGATAATTGCTTATTTTGTAAATAGATGTATTTTATCAAGCTGAGGAAGTTCCATTGTATTCTTGTTTGTTGAGTGTTTGAATCACAAAAGGATGTAAAATTTGTCATTTGCTTTTACTATTTCTATTGAGATAATAATGTGGTTTTATCTCTGATTCTATAAATATGGTATGTTATATTAATTCATTTTTATATGTTTAAACCCATCTTGGGTTCTTGGGTTAAATCTGACATGATCATCATTTCTGTTGCTTTTATATGTTGCTGGATTCGATTTTCTAGTATTTTGTTGAGGATTTTTGTCTCTATGTTTATAGGCAATATTGGACTGTTTTTTTTTTCTTTTTTCGTGATGTTTTCTGGTTTTGGCATCAAAGCAGTCCTGGCTTCAGAATAAGTAGAAACATGTTTCCTCTTATTTGTTGATAACTGGTTTGATAGGGATTTGTGTTCTTATTTAAAAGTTTGGTAGAATGCACTAGCAAAGTCTTCCAGTTTGGGGTTTTTCTTTGTTAGATGTGTTGTTGTGGATCAAAGGACTTACAGGTAAATAGAACAATAAGATGTAACAGAATTTGACTGTTTTTTAAGGGGCAGTTAGAAAGCAAGGCACCTGCTGTGACACTCCATTGCCTACATGTTAAAATTTAATTTCCTGGTCTGTTTCGTGGCTCTTCCTAACGTGGCACTTGCTTAACCTCTCTGAGCTTCCTTCAGATCTTGTCACAACCTCTGTCACACCGTGAGCATCTTCCATACTGAACTTACTATATGGCTACTCTCTTCCAGGTACAGTGTGAAGGCTGTGGCACAATCTTAGCCATTATATTCAGTTTCCCAGAAACAAGGCCCCCTCGTTTCCTTACTTTGTTCATGGAGTTCTTTCTTCTCAGAATGAATGTATTCATCCCTGCTCCTCCCTCCCTCTGTCTGTCTTGTGCAACTGACAAATTCCTACTCATGGCTTAAGACTCACCTCAAGTATCACCTAAATAAAATATCAGTGACGCATATCTACCATTCTGTGTACTTTTTGTTAATCTGTCTGTTTTGCTCCTGTTATAAATTCTTTGATGGCAGGAACCATATATGATTTATCTCTTTATTTGCAATCTACTAGAGTTCCTGGCACATAGTAGACACTCAGTAAATATTTTTTGAATTGATGAATAAACCTAGCTATCCAGAATAGGTTTCTCCCAGAATTTTGAATAGCCGAGATACTGTTGTAGTTTCTCTGTACTTTTCACAGTGCCTGGTGCAATACTGGTAAATGCTCATGGAAGTTAGCTCTACTGAATGACTAATATTATAATGTCAGTAGCACATTTTGAACTCTTCAGCTAAAAGACATCATAAAAGCCTTAAAGTAGCTGTAAAAAAAGTAGAGATGATAAAAATCTGTTTGGATGACATCCCTTTTAAAAATACAAAAACAATTCTGTTGTGTTTTGATACATAATTATGTTTGAAGATTTTTGGTGTAACAGAGCTTGTGTGGGGGAGTCTTGCCATCATAATATCAACACTGCTTGATAGGGGAGGGGAAATCCGTTCTAGAAACTTTTCAGTGACAAGCTTTGTGTTCTGTATCTAGAAGCAATTCCCAGTGCTGTTCACTTAAATGCCTTAGAATATGAGGATCTCGGGAGCACCGTGGGATATTCAAAGACGGGAACAGATTTAGTGGTTCTTACATTCTCCCTCCGTCACAAGGATGAGCAGGCAGAGTGAGTGATGGCATTGACTGCAGCTGCCGCAGAAACACACCGCCACCTACTCAAGATCTCCACTTTTGAATGTGGCATTCAAGGCCTGTGTCAGTCATGGTTCTCCAGAGAATATGTACTAAGATGGTTATTTTAAGGGATCGGCTCACACAGTTGTGCAGTCTGGCAAGTCCAAGATTTGTAGGACAAGCCAGCAGGCTAGAAGCTCAGGCTGGAGTTAATATTGCTGTCTTGAGTTGGAGATGAGTAGGTTAGCCTAGCAGACTGGAAACTGAGATAGGTGGCAGTGCTGCCATCTTCAGAAAGTATTTCCTCTTCTCTACGAAATGTGTTTTTGCTCTTAAGGTCTTCAACTGACAGCATAAAGCCCTGCCCTCGTTACTGACCACTCTTTCACTTGAAGCATCTTCACTTTAAGCATCCATTATCAGCCACATCTACGGAACACCTTCATGGCAACACATGGATTAGTGTTTGGTTAAATGAGTACTGTAGCCTAGCCAAGCTGATACATAACACGAATCATCACAACGTCCTTTGTCACGCAGCACCTGACTCCCTCTCGCACTTTGTATCTTCCACACGTTCTCAGGCCCCACCCTGCACTGCTAACCTTTCTCTGAAGAAGCCCTGCCCTTTCCTGCCTTCGGTGCCCTTGCTAGCTCCTCCGTCCCTACTCTAAACTCTCCTCCTTCTCCGACTCAGTTGTCAAATTCTTCCTTGGTTTCTGCACTAGTGTCATTTTCCTTCCCACGCTTTGGCCGCTTTCCTGTCTCAATACTGTCTCTCCCTCTCTCGAACCCCAACAGATGTCCTCGAAACACAGTCTCCTTGCTCTGCTTTGCATCATTCTTAAATACATCCGTGGCAAGCATCCTCTCTCCCTGGTGACCCAAGAGGGCCAAGAGCCTCATGATTTTTTTGTTTTGTTTCCATCTCTTTGTTCCCCACAGGATATAGAGCTTTCATTCATGTGCCAACCTTTATCTTTCCTCCGTGTCAGGCGCTGTACTGGCTGCCCAGGAACACAAAGATCCATTAGCCAAGTTTCCAGCACTCTGAGACATCCTAGCCTGGTGGGAAGGCAAATAAGTAAGCTGCTGGTGTCCATAAGCATTTGTTAAACTGAAGTAATCCCCGCTGTAGAAGCATAGTCACTTTCCCTTCAATATCTCCTCACGATAATACTCCTACATGCAGACATTAACCAGAGCAGACAGCAGGCTTGTGGTGGGCTGGAAAGCTCTGTCCTCATAAGACTTACAGAGGAGTAGCGTGTGTGATGTGACCTGAGGGGCATCGAGGAGGCCAACTGATCCAAAAATACCTCTGTTGCTAAGACGCGGGATATGCCACAGTTGGTGATTCTTTCGTCTGAGTTCAGAGTTTAGCCAATCTCCAATTGCACTTGCAAGAAATTTCTAAATACCTCTGCTGATAGCTTTTTCAGATTTCTTTCCTTTCTTTCTTTACCTAGGAATTTTCTCCTTCTTCTTAACACTCAGCTAAATAGCACGTTTAGCTGCTGAAAGACTCCCGCCACTCAAGAGTGAGGGGCTTCTCTTCTGGGGTCTCCATAGCATCCCATGCCTGTTACTGCATAGATTTTTCATCCTCTAGTGTTTATCTGTTCATTGCTTGCCTGAGTTCCTCATTCGACTGAGCTCTTAAAGGGAAAAAATGTGTTTTTCATCTCTGTGACTGTAACATTGAGTACCGTGTCAAACACACACTGGGATGCTCTGTGAGGTTCCTAGAATGACCAGGTGACTTCCCTTGCTGATGTACCTGTCATTTGCCTTTATTCTTTCTTAGAATGACCCTGAACATATCTAGGGGACAGGCTTGGTGAAAGAGAATTTAGGGTAGAGAAGAGAGAAATGAAAGAAAAGGGACCGTAGGGAAACTGTTGCTGTGTCCGGGGCCATCCTCAATCCTGCTGTCTGCTATTGTCCACTTTTTTGTTTCATTCATGGATAGAGTACCTTGTGAATTAAATATGCTCTTTTGTTTTGTAATACACAGTCTAAAGTACCATCAGCTGGCAGGAATTTTTCAGGAAGCATTTTGAAGTGGAAAGGTGGCTACACATGCTCCATTTACAAAAGCAAAAATGCTTTCAAAAGATCTTTTATTTCTGCATGAATTGAGAACACAAACCTCTTCTCATGCTGGTCGCTACCATTCACCACTCTTTCCCCTCTACTCAAAGTATAGCTAGTAAAGACAGCCAAAAGGTGATTTTTCCAAATCCCTTGTGGTTGCAAAATACAAGCCTACAGAGGCATCCTCAAGAAATAGGACTGGACCTTTAAACACTCATCTAGATTGGAGCTGAAAACAAGATGGAAGTCTAGACCCCTGTGGCGCTTTTTTTATCTTATTTCTTTCTCTTGAGCTGAATGAGCTCTCTTTCTCCTGACATCTCTTCTCTCCACAGAATTGTTCCATTTTCCTCCTGCCCCTCCTCCCCTGTACGGCCCTTCTCTTTCCTTGTGCAGTCTGCTTACCTATAATTTATGCTCCCTCACAATTTCACATGACCCGTCATGGCTGCCCCAGATGCCCACTGCCTCATGACTCTTCAGATTCAAAACATATGCCTCCAAATGGATACTTTGTGGTTGATATGAATTTTGATTTTTCCAAAAATATGTTCTTAAAATTACCTTTCAGCAGAGTCAACCAATAAAATGGTGAATGTGTCCTAATACAACCAAGAGCTGATTCTATATTTTATTTACTTGTCTGCCATTTTTGTTGCCACTAGATTATTGATTACATATACATAATATACTATAAACCATATATAGCACCTGCAGGATGCCAGGATTTGTGCTAGGTTCTGGGGACCCCACCATGAGAAGACACAAATCTGCCCTAGTGGCAATGACTCCTGATAACTCTCCTTCTTACTTAACCTCTTCTAATCCACCTTCAGAAGAGTAATCTTTCCAAAACATGAATCAAGCCATGATATTCCCTGTCTGAAATCATTAGTGATACTTATCACCCAAATTGGTGTAAGGATGTTTATTGTTTACTTCTCCATCCTTATTTCCTGCCACTGCCCAATTCTTATACTGTATGCTTCTACAAAACCAGTGTTGTTCATGCAGTTTATTGTGCTGTTCCAACTCTTGTCTTTGAACTCGGTGGGATCAGGAGAAATGAAAAGTATGGGATAAAGTGAATGCAGATTTAAGAAATAGATTGAGCCGGTGGCTCAGCCTGTAATCTCGCACCTTGGGAGGCTGAGGTGAGTGGATTGCCTCAGCGCGCAAGTTCGAGACCCGCCGGGGCAACTTGGCGAGACCTCATGTCTACAATAAATCAAAAAAAATTAGCAGGGCGTGGTAGCACGCGCCTTTAGTTCCAGCCACTTGGAAGGCTGAGGTGGAAGGATTACCGGAGCCCATCAGGTCCAGGCTGCGTGGCCGGGAGCGGCCACTGCACTCCAGTCTGGGCGACTGAGTGAGACTCCAACTCAAAAAAAAAAAAAGCTGGGCGCAGTATTGTGCACCTGTAGTTCCAGTTACTTGGAAGGCTGAGGCAGGAGGATCACCTGAGCCCAGCAAGTCGTGGCTGCGGTGGCCGTGAGCATGCCACTGCACTCCAGTCTGGGCGACACAGAGACTCCAACTCAAAAAACACAAAAGAAAAGAAAAAAAGAAATAGGTTGATAGCAGTAGATGTCTAAATTATATTAACTAACGAATGTATAAATATCACAACTTACTCTTGTCTTCTATATGCTGTTTGCTATATTTTTGTTGCATACAGGTTAAAAAGTAGCGTTTGTGTTTTTATCTGACTTCAGATTCAATAGAAGTGGGTAAGTGAAAAGAACCTAAAAGGGTGAGTTCATTGGTACATAAACAATTTCATCCTTTTTCAATCTCAATAGCTATTATTGTGGCGAACAAAGCAACTCTTATAAGTTGGGCACAAACAAGAAGTAGTCAGGAGAGTGTTTATGATGTCATAACATAAATATTAATAATAAGGATATGAGGCAATGTTTTGTGAGACATGGATTAAGAAAAGTTACATTGTGAATATTCATTTGGCTCAGGTTATTAAACACCTGACACTTGTATAATAACCCTTTCTAACATGCAGAGCATACTCACACTTATTACCCTATTTAAACTTCAATTTTTTACTCTCCACTGGACTATTTTATTCAGTGTGTTGTGCAAGCATTCTATAATATCTCTGTTCTTAAAATTCCCTCAGAACCCCATGTCCCCCACCAGAAACAAACTGCATGTCTTCTCTCTTTCACAACAAAGCCCAAGAACTGCGTTCATTGTCTTGACTTTCTCATTTGACATTTTTACCTCAGTCAACTTAGATCTGGTTTTATTACCATAACACCATTGAAATTGCTTTTATTAAGGTCATTGTGCCTATTCAATACTCCATCCTCCTGGAAACACTGGGTTCACATGACTTCAAACACAATATATACCACTGGTTTCCCAACTATCTTACTAGTTTCTCCCTCTCCAGACTTTTGAATGGCTCCCTGCTCAGTTCTTAACCCTCAGTGATCACATTCACAAGATAATCTCAACCAGATCCTGGGTTCAATATTACAGGCAAGCTGATGACGCCCACGTTTATATCTTTAACCCAATTCTCTCCCTTAAGCTCTAAACTTGTATATCCAACAGCCTTCTTAACGCTCTCTAGATAGGCACCTCAAGCTTATATTCCTAAACCAGGATTCTGGTAGACCCTGCTCTAATGCCAGTGTCCCCCTTCTCAGGAAGTGGAGCTAAACTCATACAGATATCCTCACCAAAAGCCTTGATGTCATTCTCCCCATGCCTCTCTTATTGCTCAACCTTCCATTCATTGGCAATTTCCATCGCTTTTTTTTTACCGTTGTGTCTAGAATCTGACTAGTTATTACCACTTCCACCCCTGCCAACCAAGGCAAAGCCCATTGTTATTACCACCTAGACTTTTAGAACAGGACTGGGTTTTTTACTTCCTTTCTTGCCCCTTTTTTCAATACAGCCAAAGCGGACCTTTTAAATGTAAAACTATCCAGTGGGATTCCCTTCATATTCTGATGAAAAACCCAGTCTTTTCTAGAATCTATAGGCAGGACCTAGCTCCTGCCTTTCTGTCCAAGATTATTTCTACCTTATGGTATTTGCATGTACTGGCTCTGTCTGAACTGTTCTTTACAGTCTTTCCCATGATTCATTCCCTCATTTCCTTCTGATTCTACTCAAAGGTCATTTATTTCCCTCCACCCTATAGCTGTTTGTCCTTTAACATGCTTTTATTTCACTTATTCACTTACCTGCCAATATAGTATATATTTACTTAATCATGTATGATCCTTCTTTCTCTCACTAAAATATAAGTCCAAGAGATTTATCTTTGACTATATTCCTAGCATTGAGAACAGTGCTGTATATTGTCCAACATATATTTGTTGAACGAAAAAATGAGACTTGAATATAAATCTTTTAACTGGAAGTTGAGTGCTCTTCTCATGGCTAAAGACCATGTAGGAAGTGATCATCTTTCTATATTTTTTGTATCTCCAGAATATTTTGAGGAAACATTTTGAGAACCTAGGTTTCAGGCTCTTCTAGATAAACGGAGATGCATTACCTGAGAGTACGTGCATAATTGCAGTTTGTGTTGGTCGGCGTGGATTTATGGTAGAGGCGATCGGCACCATTACTACTGGAACAGAGTCATCTCATACTGATGCTCTACTGCACAGACTTAGGCACAACGCCACAAGCAGAGGGAAAACCACCCCAAAACACAGGAATTCATAGATTTGCACATTTAGACCCAGTCAAACTAAAAAAGGCAGAAGAAAACACCATCGATTGCATGAAATTAAAATGCTTCTGCACAGCAAAGGAAACAGCAGTGAAGAGATAACCTACAGAATGAGGGAGGATAAATTGCAAACTATGCCTCTGACAAAGGTATCTCCAGAATATATCCAGAACATATAGAACTCAAACAACTCAATTGTGAAAAAAGAAAAAAAAAATATTTAAAAATGGGTAAAAATCCAGAATAACTAACAGGTTTATACAAAAACACTCAGTATCCCTAACCACCAGAAAAATGCAAATCAAAATCATGCTGCAGTTAGAATGGCTGTTATCAAAAAGACAAAAGATAAAAGCATACCGGTGAGAATGCAGTGAAAGGGGAGGCTCTTATACTGTTTGTGCAAATGTAAAGTGCAACCATATGGAAAACTGTATAAAGTTTCCTCAAAAAATTAAAATAGAACTTCCAATAAAATAAAATAGAACTGCCATATAATCTAACAATTTCACTTCTTGGTATGTATCTAAAGAAAATGAAATCAATTTTGAATCAATCAACATTGAAGAGATATCTACATTCCCATATTTATTGCAGCACTATTCACAGTAGCCAAGATGTGGAACTAGCCTAAGTGCCCATCAATGGATGAGTGGATAAAGAAAATGTAATATATATACATTACATTTTAATGAAATACGATTACAACGAAATACTATTTGGTCATAAGATAGAATGAAATCTTGTCACTTGCGGCAACATGGATAAACCTGGAGGACACTGTGCTAAGTGGAATAAACCAGGCACTGAAAGACGAATGCATAATCTGCATAATCTCCCTCATAAGTGGGATCTAAAAACATTGCTCTCATAGAAGCGGAGAGTAGAATAGTGGTTACCTGCGAGGCTAAGAAAGATGGGTGGGGGATGGGCAGATGTCAGCCAACACATACAAAGTTACTGTTAGTCAGGAAGAATAAATTCTGGTGTTCTGTTACACAATAGGGTGACTGTAACTAACAGCATTGTATATTTAAAGACAGCTGGAAGAGAGGATTTTGAATTACTACCACAAAGAATTGATAAATATTTTAAGTGATAGATGTGCTAGTTACTCTGATTTGATCACTACGCAATGCATGCAGGCATTGAAGTGTCACACTGTACCCCGTAAAACATGTACAATTGCTATGTATCAATTGTAAATAAAACTTTTTTTAAAAACAAGAAAACACATTTTTAAAAGCCACTTAGCAATCTCCTTGTAAAGTGCTGTAGATAATAGATTCTTGGACACTGGCTTGGGTAATCTTGAGGGTCCTTCCTGGAATCTCAAACCCTAGCTTACCAGAGTAGTGTTCTCTTTTTTTCTCTGCAGAGATACCTTTAAAAATTCTTATATTCCCTTTCTTCATTGCCCATGAATTCAGCATTCCCCACACTTCCCTGGGAGATATTTAAAACTACTTCAGGAAGATTTATGGTAGGATAGAGCAGCTGCAATTTATTGGGCACCTCCTATGCATCTTATCATATTTGATCTTTAAGTTCCTGAGTTTGGTATTTGTAGTGGATATTTACAGTTCCATCTATCCAGAATAGCCTCCTCCCTCTTCGAGGAAACTCCTTTTTCCTCATCCAAACACCAAGTGTTTCCATAAGACTCTATATACAGGCCAGGCTCGGTGACTTAGCCTGTAATCCCAGTGCTTTGGGAGGCCGAGGTGAGTGAATTGCCTGAGGCTGTGGGTTCGAGACCAGCCCGGGCAACTTGGTGAGACCTCATCTCTCCAATAAATCAAAAAAAAATTAGTCGGGCGTGGTAGCGCACACCTGTAGTTCCAGCTACTTGGAAGGCTTAGGCAGAAGGATAGCCGTAGCCCAGCAGGTCGAGGCTGCGGTGGCTGAGCGACCACTGCACTCCAGTCTGGGTGATGGAGTGAGACTCCAACTCAAAAAAAAAAGACTCTACAGCTTCCACTTGCTAGCCAGAGGGTCTGTCATGTGACCAAAGATGAGCCAATTATAGTCCTCACACAGGATTTTTACAGTGGATACTAACAGGGGAAAATGTCTGCCCTCGGATCACAGTATTGTAAGGCGTAACCCATGACAGTGTCCCACTCTGTGGAGGAGCAGGTCTGAGAGAATTTATTGGACATGTGGAGAGTAGAGACAGAGCTACCAAAATGTTTGAATCCTTCTTTCAGTCTTCCTTGCACTTGGCACTGCCTCTACCCTTTCAGTCCTTTCAGTGACTATTATAGGAACTCACGGTGGTTTCCTCTTTTTCACCTGTGTCCATTTTAATGGGATGTTTGGCACTTGCAACTGCAGGAGCCCTACATGAAGCAGCACATCATATGGCCTTCTAACCACCTCCTGCTCTGTCCTCTCTTCCATATTGCCACTCTTTCTACGTCTCTAACACTCAACAAGTCATTAAGCTTGTGACAACAACCAGCCTAGTCTTTTTAAAAATGGAGAGAAACATATAATGTAGTCACAGAGAAAAATTAGCTGTCCAATGTTCTCACATTTGTCCCTGCTTAGGTCTCTTTATTTCTAAAATGACCAAGTTGAACTCAACAACCTCTGAAATTTATTTTCATGAAAAGTTTTCTAAAGTCAAGTTGATTCTTAGTGCCTCTGAAGATCTAATTATACTGACTGTGCCTCTAGGATTTATTTAAATACGAAAAAAAAGGAGGTGCCTCCCTCAGACTTCACAATCACGAGCCAAGCTGGCTTCCAGCCCTCCGGCGACACTCCAGAGTGGCACTGTCAGAACATCAATATGTTGTCATTTCCAGATCACTGTCCTGTCCTAGAGGACACGAGTGCATGGTCAGGAAGGAATCTTAAAATAACCAGAAACAGCTAATCTTCTGGAAGATGAAAAGGCAGTACCTCTTTTTTTGAAAAATGCCTAAATCTTGGCAACACATTATTTTGGAATGCTTGTTACAAGCACTTTCCTTTGGCATTGAAACGGGGTGCTTACCAACTTCTCCAGAGCATCAGGCACTCTATGGATGACAACATGGGAGGTAAAATCAAGGCAGGGAAGTCTGTTTCAGCACCGACATGCACAAACAGGCACAGGCATCAAACCTGAATAGAGAAACGCGCGCACACACACACACACAGAGAGAGAGAGAGAGAGAGAGAGAGAGAGAGCGAGAGAAGAGAGAATGGACTTTTTGTTTTCTTTGGAATGTGTTTTAGAGTGGGTGTTGGGAAGGTGTCCCTTGTGGAACTTCAGATTTTTACCTGAGTCCGAGGTATCAGGATAATTTCACCCTTAGTATTCAATTGTTTGTAAAAAGAAAATCACCTCATCTTTTTAGAATCTGTTTCTCACAGAAGCTCAAGTTACTTTTTAAGTTTGTATTGATACGGTATTTTGTTGTTTACCAAGTGTTTTCGTGCAGTAACCTATTTACATTTTCTATCAAACCTATTAATTAAGTCAGTAGCATTATTATATATATTTTACCTGTCTTTCATCATTGCAGCAGCTCTTGCTGTTATTTTCATTTAAAGATGAAGACCCTCAGGCTCTGTGGGACACATAGCTTGTGCTGGGATACACAGCTGATCATTGGTATGTGTCCAGGAATAAGTCACTTATCCCACTTGATAGTCTACTAAGGCTTTGGATAGTGCAAACAGCAATGGCTCTAGAGCCGAACGTGTCTGGGTTGGAATCCCAAATTCAACCACCAGCCTTGTGGCTTTGAGCAGATGACTTGTTCTCTTGGGTCCTGGATTCCATCATCTTTAAAACAGAGGTAATGGTAACAAAATTGGAAGCTTGTGGTGAGTATTAATAAGAAACTATATAAAGCCCTTGTAGTTCATCATTGCCAGTGTAGTGAGTGCACACCAATGCAAAGTAGGTGTCCATAAATGGTTCTGGTTTTAATCCAAGTGCTCATAGCTCCCGGGGAGGAAAGCGCCGTATTCACTGTTGATCTATGAGGGTTCATGGAAGCTCCAAATATTCTGTGTTGAAGGGCCTTGAAGCTCCAGGGATTTTCTGCCTCCTCACTTTATTCCCAGTTAAAAATTAATGTACAGGGACAAACATTGTGATTTCACAGGGTTCTTTGGTGACAAGGTTCATAGACTTCTCTTCTTTCCTTTTGCCATTCTGGTGACTCCTAAGCCCATACACACACATAGACTCTAATAGCCTATAGCTTCCAGGGAAAGACAAGAATCTGTTTCATACTCCCTTGATACTGTCATCTGTGACTCGTGTCTCACAGAACTGGTAAACTCTGTTAGAGAGCGTGTCCCATCTTGGGTAAGCCAGCTAGCTTCTCTCTTTTCGTGACTATAGATCTCAGCTCACTGCCCACTCTATACAGCTTGAGTATCCCTTATCCAAAATGCTTGGGACCAGAAATGCTTCAGATTTTATGTTGTCTTCTGGATTTTGGAGTACTTGCATATACTTACTATTTGAGAATCCCAATCCAAAAACCAAAATATTCCAGTGAGCACTTCCTTCAAGCCTCATGTTGACACTCAAAAAGTTTTGAATTTTGGAGCATTTAGCATTTCAGGTTTTCAGGTTTGGAATGCTCAACCTGTATTGACTTTTGGTCACAGTGTGTGACTGAGGTCATCCTAGACTTTAGATAAACTAAGGAAGAAGTTAACAATTATCCATTGTTAGCAAAATGGATTAATGAATTAGCAATTGTGCTTTTGTCTGTAAGAAACAAAAGATGCAAGTCAACTTTAATGACTGGATTGTAATTAGTCCTACTGAGGTCATGGACAGATTACTGAATGTCTTTTGGTTCAGTGATCCAATATCTTAAATTGAGGTAACAATGCTACCATCCTTCCAGGATTGTCATAAGATTTCTTACCGTGTTGCATTTAGACTCCAAAGAACTGTGCTCAAATCCTGTCCCCGCTTCCTACTAGCTACAGGATTGGGCAGCTTTTAATTGTCACTGAAAGATGAGTATCTGCAGTTTGGAATTAGCACTACCATCCCTAAAAGATGTTGTGAGTGATAAATAAGACTTATTGGCAGATAAGATTGTATGAGTGGCCATACCTAGCATAGTATCTAATACACTGATGTCTGTTGAGACTAAATCTGAATGTCTTTCCTATCTAAACAATGACGATAAGGATACTTTTATCAGAAGATTGTGATGTGGATTAAATGCAATGATATATGCGAAAGCACTTTGGAAGCTCCAGAGTAATATGTAAGAGTAATTATCAGTACTATTAGTCTCTTATTATTGTTATTTGTCATAAGATTCTATAACTATTATGATCCATCATTATTGCTGCTCTTATCGTTTTTAAGTCAATAGTCTAGATTCTCATTTTTCATATCAAAGAGATTTTCATGTAAGGGGATTGCCTGGAAATAAATTTTTATCTTTTTCAGTCTGTGAAATTTTGTATAGAGACAAACTTATTATAGTATAGGTTAAAATAGTCATGTTTTAGTATGTAAAGGTGTTGTGAATGAAATAACTTATTTTCCTTTTTTATTTAAAAAAAATTCAGCGTTGGATATACAAACCTTCGTTATGCAGGTACCCTTGTTGATGAGGTGTGCCCCTCCCTCCCCTGGCAGTTTCCCTCAACTGCCAATCCCACGCCCCCTCCCCTGGCCGTTTCCCACTACTGCCAATCCCTTGAATGAAATAATTTTTTAAATGTCACTTAAAGTTTTAAGTGAGGTTAAACATTAGTGAAATAAAATAAGTGCTGCAGTGATGCCTTGCTTAAGTATTTAATGGACGTCTAGCTGCCCATCACACTTCACATTTTCAGCACCAGCCGTGGAAGAGCTTTGCCTGGTACTGGTGCGTGACTTATTACTAAATGAGGCTGCCTGCTCAGGTGAGGTTGTTTTGGGTTTTTTTATGCTGTTTTAAGTGGTTGATGGACTGCCTTCATGCCTTTGTGCTCTCAGATAGCATTTATTTCTTGTTGCTTTTCCACCTAGTGAGCTTTAAACACAAGTCTTGGGATGTGTTTATAAATATGCAAGTCCCTGCCATCATTTTCCCCCCATTTATTTCCAGATGTGGCCCAGCCCTCACATCTGGCAACCAAGATCCAGCCCTTCAGCAAGATATGCTTCAGTGGAAAGCCAAAAGACAGCCATTTGCAAACACAATCCTAGAGCAGTGCATTTCACAAAGATGGTCCTTTATCACTAGTCCAAGAATTTCTGCTACCAGTAGCTCAGCTCTTAGGAAAAACCCAACAGTCTCTATGATAGGTGGTAAGGCACATGAAATAGAGGCAGAGGATTTAGGTTTGAGTCTTGACTTGGAATCTTCTAGCTCCTCGAGAAGCTATGTATCTCAGACTTTATTTCTTTGACTTAGGATCTTATCTCCGCACTGCCAATATATCTAATTAACTGTGTCCTTAGGTAAGTCATATAATTCTTCTTAGGTTCATTTTCTCTTATAAAATGAGAATAAAAAGTGTTCTTTTTTTTTAGTGTTCTTTTTGTTCATATATATTATATATATACATATATATATTAATTTTAAAGATGTAGAGTACAATTCAGAATTAGATATACAAGTGAACATCGTACAGGTAAAGTTTGGGCCTCCCTTTGTTCCCAACTTTGTCTGGTTTGAGATCAGGTACCCTTACTGATTTCGTGTTCCCCCTGCCAACCCCCAGCAGTATCCCACTATTGCCAATATCTTTCTTATAGTATTATAGTAAATGTTCAGGATCTTATTAGTGAGAACATGTGGTACTCTGTTCTTTGTTTCTGTGATCTATCACTGAGTACTATTGACTCCAAATCCATCCAAGTTGCTGCAAGGTCCATATCTCTGTCCTTTTCTATGGCTGCATGATATTCCATCATGTATATGTACCACATTTTTAAAAATCCAGTCCAGTTTCGATAAGCAACATTGTTAGTTTCATGTTTTTGCTATTGTGAATAGTGCTGCAATAAACATGTATGTGCAGTTACCTTTTTTGTAGAATGCTTTGAGTTCCTCTGGGTATATTCCCAGTAGGAGGATTGCTGGGTCACATAGAAAGTCAATTTCTAGTTCTTTTGAAAGTCACCACACTGTTTTCCATGGAGGTTGAACTAGTTTGCATTCCCACCAGCAATGTAGAAGCATTCCCTTTTCTCCACATCCTTGCCAGCAACTGTTGTTGTTTGTTTTATTAATGATGGCCATTTTTACTGGGGTTAGGTGGTATCCCAGTGTGGTTTTGATTTGCATTTCTCTTATGATTAGTGAGGCTGAGTACTTTTTCATATGCCTGTTGGCTGCCTGTATATCTTCTTTTGAGAAGTGTCTATTCATGTCTTTTGCTCACTTTTTAATGGGGGTGTTTGTTTTCTTTCCTTTTGGTATGTTTGAGTTCCCTGTAGATCCTGGATGTTAGGCTTTTGTCAGATATACAGTTGGCAAACACTGTTTCCCATTCTGTGGGCTGTGTCCCCTCTCTCTTGATGGTTTCTTTTGCTTTGCAGAAGCTGTCTATTTTATCTCTTATGGCACGGACACCTGGATTTTGATCAGGAATTGGTTGTCTACTCTGATTTCTATAAGGATGTCTCCTTCATTTTCTATGATTCTTATAGTTTGAGGTTTTGTGTTTAGGTCTTTGATCTATTTAGAGCTGACTTTTGTGTATGGTGATATGTCGGTGTCCTGTTTCAATCTTCTGCATGTGACCAGCTAGTTTTCCCAGCACCATTTACTGAACAGGTTGTCCTTTTCCCAGTGGTTGTTGGTGAAGGCTTTGTGGAAGATGAGTTGATGTAAGGAATTGAGGTTTTGCTTCCAGAATCTCTATCCTGTTCCATTTTTCCACATGCCTGTTTGTGTACCAATACCAGAATGATGTTTGGATTTTTAGCATCCCCTATAGAGCTGGTCTGGGTATGAGTAGAATCTATAGATTGTCTTTGGTAGGATGGACATCTTAAAATGTTGATTCTTCCTATCCATGAGCATGGAATATTTTTCCATTTGTTTGTGTCTTCTTGGATTTCTTTGAGTGGTGTTTTTTAGTTTTCATCATAAAGATCTTTCATTTCTCTGATTAGGAAGATGCCATGGTATTTCATTTTTGTGTGGCTTTTGTGAATGGGATTGTGCTTTTTATTTGGTTCTCTGCCTGTTTGTTGTTGGTGTATAAGAATGCAACTGTCTTTTGCATATTTATTTTGTACCCCAAGACTTTGCCAAAGTCCTTTATCAGTGCAAGGAGCTCTTTGACATATTCTCTTGTTTTTTCATGGCATAGAATCATGTTGTCTGCAAAGAAGGATAACTTAAATTCTTCTTTTCCAATTTGGATTCCCTGATTTCCTTCTTTTGTCTAACTGCCCTAGCTAGAACTTCCAACACAATATTGAACAGGAGGTGTGAGAGTGGGCAGTCATGGCTTGTTCCGGTTTTCAGGGGAAATGCTTTCAGTTTCTGTCCATTTAGCAATATGCTGACTGTGGGTATATCATAGATGGTGCTTAATATTTTGAGGTATGTTCCTTCTATGCCCAGATGTTAAAGGTTTTTTTTCAAAAAGGGATGCTGGATTTTGTCAGAGGCTTTTTCTTCATTTAATGCTATAATCATGCTTTTCTTGTTTTTTACATCTGTTAACGTATTTAATTACATTTATGGTCTTGCAGATGTTGAACCGGCCCTGCGTCCCAGGGATGAAGCCTACTTGGTTGTGGTGGATGATTTTTGAGATGTATTGTTGGATCCAATTTGCTAGAATCTAGCTGAGAATTTTTGCATCGGTGTTCATTAGAGATAGTGGTCTGTAGTTCTCTTTTTTGTGGGATCTGTACCTGGTTTGATGTTAGCTTCATAAAATGATTTGGGGAGAATTGTGCCTTTTTCTATTGCCTGGAATACTTTCAATAGGATTGGCATCAGCTCCTCCTTGTATGTTTTGTAGAATTCTACCGCAAAGCTGTCTGGTTCCTTTTGGTAGGTAGTTTTCTTAAGATGGAGTCAATTTCCTGGGTTGTCACTTGTCTATTTAGAGTCTCAATGTCTTCTTGTTTCAGTCTCGGGAGGCTATGTGATGTCAGAATGTCCTCCATTTCATTTAGGTTATCAAATTTGTTTCCATATAGGTGTGCATAGTAGTCTCTGATAATCTTTTGTATTTCTTCGGGGTCAGTTGTAATTTGATCTTTTGCATTTTTGATTGTGTTTATTTGGGTTTTTTCTCTCTTTTTCTTGTCAGTCTGGCTAGGGGTCCATCATCTTGTTTATTCTTTCAAAGAACCAGTTTTTGTTTTGTTGATTTTTTTCTATGATATTTTTGTCTTCTATGTCCTGTATTTGGACTTTTACTTTGGTGATCTGAATTCTTCTGCTAAAGTTAGGATTTTGTTGTCTTGTCTTTCCAGCTCTCTTAGGTGATTTGTCAGGCTGTTAACTTGTGATCTTTTCCCTTTTTTTGATGTGTATTCATAGAGACATAAATTCCCCACTTAAAACTGATTTCATGGCACTCCAGAGGTTTTGGTAAGATGTTTTTTCATTCTCATTTGTTTCCAGGAATCTTTTAATTCCTATTTTGCTTTCCGTGTTGACTCAGTAATTGTTCAGCATCATGTTGTTCAATATCCATGTCTTTCTGGGTTTGGGGGAAATTTTGTTAGTGCTGATATTTATTTTTATTGCACTATGATCTGAGAAGGTGCGTGGCTGTATTTCAATCTTATGCAATTTGTTTATGCTTTATTTATGACTGAGGATGTGATCAATCTTGGAGTACATTCCATGTGGTGATGAGTAGAATGTATATTCTGTGATTGTTGGGTGAAATTCTGTAGGTATCCATAAGTCCATTTGGTCAAGTGTCAAGTTGAGGCTCTGGATCTCTTTGTTGATGTTTTGTCTTGATGATACATCTAGGGTTGTTAGTGTGGTATTTAAATCACCAGCTATAATAGTGTTAGAGCTAATATCTTTTTTTAGTTTACTTAGTAGTTGCTTTGTAAATACTGGTGCTCCTGTGATGAGTGCATATGTTTAGGATGGATATTTCTTGTTGATGGATGAACTTTTTATCATTATGTAATGTCCTTTTGTATTTTTTATAACTTTTGACAGCTTGAAGGTTGTTTTGTCTGATAGTAAGATCACATCTCCTAACTTCTTTTGTGATCCATTCACCTGGAAATTCATTTTCCATCTGTAACTTGGAGTCTGTGTGTATCCCTTGTTGTGAGATGAGTTTCCTGTATGCAGCAAATTATTGGGTCATGGTTTTCTATCCAGTTTGCCTTTCTGTGTCTTTTCAGTGGAGCATTTAGTCCATTCACATTCAGTCTGATTACTGAAATGTGATTGCCTATCCTCATTACGAGGTTTTTAAAAGTTTTTTCTTTGTTTGTTTTCTTTTAGCTTTTGGGTTGATGTATGTGTATGTTTTCAAGTTTGCAGTTGTGATGTATTCTCTGTTGATTCTGTGTTCTGCTGTCCTCTTGGAAAGTTCATGGTCATTCTTTTTTTTTTCTTTCTTCCGTGTTTAGTACCTTTTTAGCATCCCCTATAGAGCTGGACTGGAAGCTGCATAATCTCTTAGGGATTGGGTGTCTGGGAAAGATTTTAATTCTCTATAGTTGATGAAGCTGAGCTTGGCTGGGTAGGAAATTCTTGGTTGAAATTGTTTATCTTTGAGGACTTTGAATATTGGACTCTAGTCCCTTCTAGCTTGTAGTGTTTCTGCCAATATGTCTGCATTATTCTGATTGATTTTCCCCAGTAAGTAGTCTGACTTTTCTCTATTGTTGCCTTTAGAATTTTTTCTTTTATACCTACTTTGTGTAGATGAATTACTATGTGTTTAGGGGTCAGTCTTCTCATTTGATGTCTTGCAGGGGTTCTCTGTATCTCTTGTGTTTGGATGGTCCTATCTCTGGTGAGATGGAGAAAGTTTTCTTGGGTAACCTCCTGGAATACTTGCTCCAAGGTGTTCTTCCTTTCCCTTTCTTCTTCTGGGATACTAATCAGGTGTAGTTTCAGCCTTTTGATATAGTTTCACATCTCTTGGAGGCTTTGTTCTTTCTTTCTGAGTTTTCTTTCTACATTTTTTTACAGATTGGGTTAATTTCATGTTTTGGTCTTCAAGTTCTGAGATTCATTTCTTCTGCTTGATTAATTCTGCTTTCCATGTTTGTCATCTTGTTATTTATTTCCTGGATGAAATTTTTTATGGCCAAAATCTCTGTTACAAGTTCTTTCAATGTTGCATCTTGTTTTTCTTGAGCCTTATTCACTCTTTCCTTCCATTCCCTAATCTTGTATTCTGGGGTCAGTTCATGGTCACGTTCATTGTTTGTGTTCTGAGGTCTGATTTTTCAGGTGGTTTCTCTTTGTTACACTGGGAATTACCTGTGTTCTTCCATTGATTTTTTTCTCATTTGTGACAGATCTCTTTCTTTTCTCTTTAGTTTCGTTATTCAGTGGCATGGGAAAGGCATTCACTTCTAATGTTTGCTCAGCCCTCTATTCTTCCCTGATCAGGTCTCTGTATTTGTTCTATTTTGGAACAGGGCTGTGGGTGGGAAGATTTGCTGTCTCCTGTAGTTTTGAGATTCTAATAAGGTGGAGGATGAGTAGTTAGGATTCAGAAATGCTGACCTCTTCAGGGGTCTTCCTCAGCCTTTTTGGGTCACACCTTTTGTCCCATGACTGAATGCAGGGCGTGGGACACCTGAAATTCAGCACTCATCCTGTCCCTCCAGAATTTGTACTTTTGAGATATTCTCTGTGGGTCATGATTAACCCCTAAGTAGTTAACCCGCCATCACAGAGATCAAATCTGTTAGTTTGTGGCAAGGAAGCCAGAGCACTTCCCTGCCCAGTTTTCAAGATGGTGGCAGGGTGCCTGTTTCTTCTTCTCCAGTGGGGCTCTGCCTCTGGGCTCCCTTGTTGTGCTCCCTCTGCAGTCCTTGATGCCAGTGTCTGGACAAGCACTGCAGTGGTGAGGTAGAGCCTGGAACCAACAGTAACTCCTGACAGCTTCTTCCAGGGAAGGGCTTTGCTGATTTTTTTTAAAATGGTGCTTGGTTTCTGCACCCCAGGCAGCATTAGGGTCCAAGAAGAGCAACTGAGGCACCAGTCACTTCACCAGGAGAGTCCTAGCAACTTGCTCCCAAGTCCCAACTCAGTCAGGCACTCACACGTCCACTTACTCACAGACATGTATGCAAAATTCTCCATACACCCCTTCACTCACACTGGGACTCACATAGTCCAACTGGCTCTGCTGCCTTCTTCCCAGAAGTCTCTACAAATGTGAATAAAAATTATTTTTATTTTAGATGATTGTTGGGGAGATTAACTAATATAAAGCTTGAAAAGTGTGATTTCTGGCATATATAATAGCTATTGTTATCATTACTAAAATTATGTTAATATTAACATTTGATAAGATATGCAAATCATAATTCATTATTTTTTCTAAGACTGTTGTCTAGCACTCAATGAATTTCTCTCAGAACTCAAAGAAGAATGTTTTTCTCTTTTAATCCTGGTGTCTGAGTTTAAAATGTCATTGTCAAAGAATTTAACCTTGCAAATAATATAATTTTTAGAGAGACAATTCTAAGAAACATGCACATATATTCACACACAAAGTAACATGAATTCAGCAAAGTTGTAGGATATAAAATCAATATACAAAAATCAACTATAATTCTAAGCATTGGCAATTAACAATTTAAAATGAAATTAAAAGAATAGTCATTCTTAATACGATCAAAAAGAATAAACTACTTAGAGAGAAATTTACCAAAGAGGTATAAGATTTAGACACTGAGAACTATATGACATTGTCAAAAGAAATTAAAGAAGATCCAAATAAATAGAATGACATCTCAAGTTTGTGGATCAAAAGATTTAAATTTTAAGCTGGAAGATTGATTTACAACTTCACACAATCCTTATCAAAATCCCAATTGTCTTTTTTTGGTGAATTTGACATGCTGATCCTAAAATTCATATGGCAAGAAATGTATAAAAGCCAATGCAAACTTGGGGGAAAAAAAGAAAAAGTTGGAGGATTTACACATCTCTATTTAAAAATTTACTAAAAGGATAGTATATTACTGACATAAAGTAGACATATAGATCAATGCAATAGAATTGAAGACTAGGAATGAATCCATACTTGGATAATCAATCGATGTATTTCTTACTAAGGTGCCAAGACAATTCAGGGGAAGGGAGAGGGTCACATTTTAATCAAATAATGCTGAGACAATGGGATAGCCACAGGCAAAAGATGAATTTGGGCTTCTAATTCACCCCATGTGCAAAAGTTAACTCAAAATGAATCATAACCTAAAAGTAAAAGTTGAAACAAAAATCTTGTAGGAGTAAGTCTTTATGACCTTGGGTCAGTCAATGGTTTTTAGCTATGACATAAAATGCACAAATGATAAAGAAAAAAATAGATGAAGTAGGCTTCACTAACATTACTTTTGTACTTCCAACTATTCCATTAAAAGAGTGAAAGACAGCCCACAGAATGGAAGAAAATATTTGTAAATCATGTATCTGATAAGGGACTTGTCTCCAGAATATACAAAGAACACTTACAACTCAACAGTAAAAATTTTAAAAAACCAATTAACACATAGATAAAGGATTTGAGTAGACATTTCTTCAAAGAAGATATGCAAGTGGCCTAAAACCACATGAAAATATGTTCAACATTCGTCATCTGGGAAATGCAGATCAAAACCACAATGAGATACTGCTTCCCACACACCAGGATGGCTATAATATAAAAGACAGGTAATAACAAATGCTACAGATAATATAGAGAAAACAGAACTCTCTTACATTTCTGGTGGGATTGTAAAATGATGTGGCTATGATGGAGGTTCCTCAAAATGTTAAACATAAAGTTGCAATATGAACCAGCAGTCTTACTCCTAGATTTATATCCAGAAAAAATAAAGACATACATCCACACAAAAATGTGTACATAGGTATACATAAAAGCATTATTCATACACAATAGCTATATAGTAGAAACAACTCAGATGACGATCAGTATAAACAAAATGTGATCCTATCAATACAATGAAATTTATTTTGGCAATAAAAAGGATTGAAGTACTGATACACTGAAACATGAATGAATTTTTAAAACTTTGAAAAGGCCATATACTGTATGATTCCATTTGTATGGAATGTTCAGGACAGGCAATTCCACAGAGACAAAAAGCAGATTAGTCATTGCCAGGGGATAGGAAGAGGTAAGTTGGATATGGGACTACTTTCTAGGGTGATTAGTATGTTATAAAATTCGAGAGTGGTGATGGCTGCACACTTGTTAATATATGAAAAACCATTGAAATGGACACATTATAAAAGTAAATTTTATAGCATGTGAGCTATATTTTAATATAGCTGTTATTTTATAAGGAACCTAAGATTTTTGGTGATTCTATGGAATTGAAAAAGAAAATAAGTGGCTTCTTTTCCATTTTAAAGAGTGAAGGTGAAATCTCTATGACTGTGGTGGTGAATTAGTGTGAATCGTGTGGTGAATTAGCCACATGCCGTCTCTAAAATTACCCTTATCAAATATCCTCAGATAGCCCTGGTTAATTTTGTGTCTCTTTCATAATCTAAAAACAATCCTTTATTCTCATTCTCAAAGGTCATCGCGCTACCTGATTAGATTAAATGAGCCACATTCACCAATGACTTTTCTCAAAAATGACATTGCTCTCCAAACCACCAAAGAAAATAAAGCCTTTTCCTGAAAGAAAGTAGTTGTGAACATTCATCCTAGCCCAGAATATTATTTTTGTGAAAATCACTTCTACTTAATTATAAACAAGGCAAACTATCTTCTTTCTTATTAACTGTAAACATGTGTATTGTCACTTGTTTTATGCATTTGTTAGTTAATTCATTTTTAATACATATTTATTGAATGCCCACTTTGTGCTAGGCATTAATGTAGGCAATGACAATACAGCAGTGAAAAACACATGGTATATATGATAAATATATGATGTCTGACAATTAGGTTTGTGAACCATACTAGAAAACGTGCTGCATACCTCATTGCTGAGTATCACTATGGTTGCCTTTGAAGTACTCCCCTTGGGAAACTATGGACAGGTGCAAGTGCCTAGTTCACCCATCAAGGAAATTTTGGAACTCTTTTTTTGGAATGGGTTATTTTCAGAGGACTGAAATTGTTGAGGACTGACAATTAAGTTTGCAAACTTGCCACCATGCACTTACATTGGCAGCACTGTACAAATCACTGTATTGGAACACCCACCCTATCGCTGGATCTGTCCCCCAATAACTTTTATCTTTACCCAAAGACAAAGGAAATGTTGAAAGAAAGATGTGTGATGACATTCAGGACATCAGAGTGCATTTGATGACATTCAGGATGACAGCTCTGATGGCCATCCCAGAAAAAGAACTCCGAAATTACTTTGACAGGTGAACTAGGCACTGACATCAGTGCATAGCTCCTCAAGGGGAGTTCTTTGAAGGTCACCGTAGTGACACACAGCAATGAGGTAGGTAGCGCTTTTTCTAGGATGAATTCGTGAACTTAATTATTGGGCTTCGTAGAACACGTTAGACAGTGACAAATACTGTGCAAAAAATAATAATAAAGAAAGTGAGTGCCGGAGGAAGGGGTGGTCAGTCTAGACCTTAATCAAAGGTGAAATTCGAGCAATGACTTGAGAGTGTGGGAGTGAGTCATGGGGCAAACTGAGGAAGACCCCTTTAGGTAGAAAATAGCCACGAGGCAGAAGCATGCGTGGTGTAGAAACAGAAAAGGCCGTCACAGTTTTAGCAGTGTGATGAAGGGGAGAATGGAGTGAGTGAGAAAATATGAGTTGTGTCTGGGGCCACATGGGCCATTCTAAGACTTTGCCTCTCACTCTGCATGGAATGGAGAGCAACTGGAAGGTATTCAGCTAATGGGTGATGTGTGACCTGAGTTAGACTTTTAAAGAATTATGCTAGCTGCTGTTTTGAACATAAGCTGTAAGAGAGCAAGGACCCGTGTGGAAGTTCAGATACAAAACTGCTCTTTACGTCTCAGTTTTTGTCTTCCGCGAACTTAATTTTTTTTTACACCCGTTGCTACAATTGCATAAGATGATCCTTGTCCTAAGGTCGGTTTCTCTGAGAGATTATGAGGGTTGAGAAGCTGAGATATTGTGACAAATCTGAAATAAAGAAATCAGGCATCCTTTCTAGGAACACAGATCCAAATAAAATACAGGATTAGCAGGGCACGGTGACTCATGCCTGTAATCTCAGCACTTTGGGAAGCCAAGGCGGGAGGATTGCTTCAGCCCAGGAATTCGAGATCAGCCTGGGCAACATAATGAGACCTAATCTCTAAAAAAAAATCAAAAAATTAGCAGGGTGCGGTGGTGCTCACCTGTAGTTCCAGCTACTGGGAAGGCTGATGTGGAAGGGTCACCTGAGCCCAGGAGGTCAAGGCTGCAGTTAGCCATGATCGTCATGATTATGTCACTCCAACATAGGTGACAGAGTGAGACCCCGACTCAAAAAAAAAAAAAAAAAAA
>NW_007247749.1:187834-240984 GCF_000164805.1 Carlito syrichta | reverse complement strand
CCGGGAGCGGCCACTGCACTCCAGTCTGGGTGACAGAGTGAGACTGCATCTCAAAAAAAAAATCCAGATACTATTTAGATCTAGAAGGACAATACATAAGACTAAGCCTTAGAAAAGAGACAAGGGAGAGGTCATTCAAACTTGCCTTCTCATTTGATTGCAGACTAGTGTGTGTCAGTGTGAGTGATGGTCATATTCTACTTAGAAATCTAGGATGCTATGACCCTTGTCCTCTCTGTTGAATGCCTTTGGGGTATAATTTGTCATTCTGGGAGACGCCTTTATTTCTTCAGGGATCTGAGGATCTTTGAACCTATTATTAACCTATTGCTGAGTTAATAGTGATCCCAGTGGCCCTCAAGGCCTATTGTTTCTGTTAATAGGCTAGTCTTCCTGGGCCAGAGGTGAAAGTTTAAATATACACCAGCATGCTTAGAGCAGTCAGGGGAGCTGGATCCAAATCTGAAAGCTGAATTCATGACTCTAGTCACACTGTTATTTCTTTGTGAACCATAGCCATTTTCTTTGCTCTGTCATCTTCTGCAACGAAAAGGACTTATAATCTCTCCAGGGTTTTCTCCTTTGTTGTGGTCGAACATATGTCACTCAGGAAATCTGACCCCGTGTGTTAGGTGTTCTCACATCATGAACTGAATGGGCTGAACAACACAGAGCGAGTCAGACGGGAGGTTCAATGGCTTAAAACACAACGCAAAAGGTAGAAGGAGAGAGAATCTTATTTGACTGATCTGATCACTGTGAACTTCGGCTGAAAGAAAACCCCAAACGCGCTGACATATCGCCAGGCGTGGGAGAGAAAATGCAAAATGAGAGAAAAAACAGAGGATTCTCTTGAAAAGGAGGTTTCCCTGCAATTTTGGAAACTCGAATTCTTTTTTTCTCTGAGGTTGATTGGAAGGAGGGTTCCACTCACCATGGGACGTGCTCTTTCAGATTTGGCTGCAGATCGATTTTCGCATTTGATTTCTAAAGGAAGCCACTGTTGATGCACCTGTTGAACGCTTCCATGTTGATAGCTAAGTCATCTGTATTTGCATGGAAAACGGTATCGATTCTGCAGTGGAAAGGGGCATGCCATCAGAAAGAAAACTAAAGGGACCTAAGTGATCACTACAGAGCAGCAAAAACATGGGGAGATGAATGAAAGGGATCTAAGTTCCCAAGTGGCAGGGTACTGCTAGCACTCCAGCTCTCCGGGATGTTGCGTGTTCGTGATTTGGCTCGTCCCCGGCGGCATTCGTGGATATGGTAGGTGTTGGTGATGCTGTGAACATCAAACTGTATCTGACAGTTCAAGAATAAAACTGGGAGGTGGTTTTATATTTAAAAATCACGGAATAACAAGAAATTAAAAATAAACACAATGCCTGGGGGTAATGTTATGCTTTGTAAAATTACACGATCTAAAAAAAAATATTTTGAATATATTCATATATGAAAAGTTTTGCATCTCTTTTTAAGTTATGGGAGTGGATAGCAAATTGAGGAGTTTTTCTGTAAGGATAAGTTGTTTGTTTCCAGGCCAGTATAAAATTTGTAAATAACGTTCATTTTTGTCTACTTGAAGTTTGAAGGAAGACTTTTTTAAAAGCTTTCCTCTAAGAGGCTCTAACAATAAGCAAGACAAAATAATGAGAAGTTATTACAAATTGTGAAAATTTTCTAACCACTCGCAGATATCTGTTTTTATGTGGCTAAAAAACAGTTGATGAGTATATTGTTAATCTTTAGAGCCATCAGAGACTTAAAATGCTTCACATTGTTCAGCATATTTCTGTTGTCTATGAACTGTATCTCCTTTGTGAGAGTTAACCAGTAAGAAACATGGAATTATGGATTGGTGGGAGACAAAAAGTATTCTAAACTAGAACCAACCAATAATTCATGTGATTTTTACACTAATTTAACCTTGTGTAATATCATCATCCCTGATTTACAGGTACAACAAAACAGAGGAATGTGATTACACATTTTTAAATATAGGCATTGCTTGTTTGGGGATTATTTAACTTTTTGCTCTGAATGTCAAAGCTTTTAGAGGACAGTAATTATGACTGGCATAATTTTTTTGCACAGTGCCAAGTGTGATACTTTTAGATGGTGTTGATGAGTGGATCAGAAAAGCAAAGCACTCTGACTTTTCATTTTGAGCGTAATTGAGTCTCATAAGTCAGTCCACAATTTTTTCTGATTACAATTTTTTTCTAGGATCAGTAGAAAATGTTGGAACATACTCAGAAAAGAAACTTGGAGTTTTTACTATTCTCATCAAAAGTAGGATTCCAAAGAGTATTTTGGATAATTGGGTCAAAATAGAGCACTTTTCCTCCCTTTTTAATATGATATCAATTCAAGGTAGTTACGTACTTCATGGAGTAGAAAGTTAGTGTTCTGCAAGAAAATATAAAAGGATGCAGTTTCTTAAAACTAGAAAATACCTGGCTAGAAAGTTTTTGATGGTTTTTCAGACCGTGATCTATAACTAATATCATTGTAAATTTCTAAAAAGGGTAATGTATTTAAAAAGAGGAAAAGTAATTTAAGCTCATCTGATTACAAACCCCTTTTTGGAAATGCTATTGTCTGTTAATATCTCAGTGGATCTCTGGAACACAGTTTTGGATAATGTGATGTTGCTTCAGTAAAACAAACACTGCCTAGAGGACCAGATCAATACTGTTGAAAATTACAGCTTGTTTACCAGCTGTGCGACCTTGGGCGGGTCTGAGCCCTATTCTTCCTGTGTGTAAATGAGTTTGTGATGCTTCCCTTGAAATGTTGTAAAGATTGTGATGTGATATGAAACATCTAACAGAGTTACTGGCACATATGACGTCCTCAATATTATGAACTAAGTTCACATTAAGAATGAAATATGAAAAATAGCACTAGTATTATATGGCCAATGGTGGTGTCCTACTGAGATGTGGAAGTACTTAGCACAGTACCTGGCCCAAAGAATTAACTCAGAAAGTACTAGCTTTTTTACTCCTCATCTTCTGACCATCCCATTAGCTAGAGGTTGACTGGCAGTTTGGTGGAAATCCAGATAATTTTAGTAATGATATGCTGTTCAAAGGAACTTTTTAAACATTACACTTCTCCACTGAAGTGGTTGATTTATCCATCTTTTCAGTATAGATTTATTGAGCACTTACTGTGTACTAGGTACTTTGCTAGACTTCTGGAATCTTAAGTTGTTTAATCATCAGATAAGGTGAGCCCACAGATAACTAAATGATTATAAAGCAGTGTGTTAAAACAATAACAGATGTGTGTGCGATCTGCTTTGGTAACATGGATACACCTAGGTCAGAGGGCGGCATAAAGGAAGTGATCCATCATTTAAGTGTTGATGGGTAAGTAGGCCATAACTAAGCAAAGAATCAGAAGAAATACTTTCCAGACATAATATGGCATGCATGATTCATTCTGGGGAAAAACTATTGCTATTCCAAGTCACAAGAAGGGAAGTGATCGTTTGGGTCAAGGTTAAAAAGGAAGACAGGGCTAAAAAAGCCCTCATAGTAGCTTCAACTTTATCCTGAAAGCTGTGAGGGATCATTAAGCAGGGAAAGACATAAGTCAGTGTGCAGGGCCAGCCTGGAGGCAGAGATTGGCTAGGATGCTTTCTGTGGAAGCTAAGGGCATTTCCACTGAAATAGAGTTGTATCTTATTTCTTCCTTTTTTTGTTGTTCTGTTTTTTATTTTAAGGATATGAGGTATCATTCAGGATTAGGTACATAAGTGGTCATCGTATAGGTCAAGTTTGGCCCTCCCTTTGGTCCCCACTTTGCCTGGTTCGAGATCAGGTGCCCTTATTGATGTGATGTGCCCCCACCCCCACTCCCCTGGCCGTGTCCTGCTACTGTCAAACTCTTTCTTGTAGTATTATGATCGATGTTTAGGGTCTACTTATGAGTGAGAACATATTTAGGAGAAAAAAAATTCAGGCAAATGTTGCTAAACCTACAAAAGTCCATTTGCATTTGTTTATAATCTTTGAGATGTCAGTCAACTCTTACATGGCAATTTGCACTAATCAGAAGGATCGTTACAATTACACCATTGGATTGTTAAATAGTAAATGTTTCCCGGTTCAACAGCTAAAGGCTTGGAAATTTGGCTGGAGTGTCCTCATAAACCTTCCGCCTGGTAAAGATTTGTCTCTTTTTATATACTCCCTAAGAGTTAAGTGTAAATTTATCTTTTCTTCAGTTGAGCACATTTGACTTACATATTTTTTTAAGTTACTTTACTTACATTATTTTTCTGTTGAATTATGGCTAACAGTGAATTCAGGTGAGAAAACAAAATTAGCTCTACATTTTCAATTACACCTACATCATTTAATTATAGGTAAATAATCACTTAAAATGCACCATGGGAGTGAAACTTTAAAGGAACTCTGGAGAAAAATCCTTTAGCAAAGAGAATAATTATTTCTCTAATAAAATTACTTCCCACTTTATTTGTTTTATATGTATCCATGTTATACTACATTATTCTCTAAAGCAGGGCACACACCTACATTCACATATTTAGTAGATGGAAATTATGGGCTTAACCTAAAAAAGTGTTGACAATCATTGCAATTATGTTAGAAGTTAAATTACAGAGTTATAGATTTGTAAGCATTTCTAGAAACCAGTAAATATGTGTTTATTCTTTGAGCTAATAGAAAATCCATAGAACCTGACAGAGTGTATTTGTCACTGCCAAACACTGAGCAGAAGCTAGCATTCAAATGGCACAAGAATTAATTTTGACAACCATTAGGTTACAACCCTGGATGTAGTTCTGGTTTTCTTTTTCTTTTTTTAGCTCAAAGAAGACTCTTTGTTTAATTACCTAAGCCAGCATGAGAAAAACATGTGCCAGAGACTAGACCAGTAAAATGTGAACACTCATAAAAATTCAAATACAGTCTCTCTTTCTGAAAGTCATTGGTAGGTACAGACAGCAGAAAAATTTACTCTAATCAATGACTAATTTATTTACAAACACCAAGACTTTCAAAAATGAATCCATTTTGTTGTTTGTTTTTTCTTTGCTGTGATCTTTATCCTTCTCTTAAGACTTTAGTCATAGCACATGCCATATGAGTGAAATGCCTGTAGCCCTTCTTTGATGAGGAAAAATGTATATATAACATATGAAGAACCACATTATTTCTTCCTTTCTATGCTGTTTAGTAGAACTGTATACAGCCTACTACAGCAGAACATACTTACTCATAAGTCAGTCATCTATCAATCATGATGTGTTTGCTGTGCTCAACTTGAAGCTGTGTCAAGAGGATGCAAAAACATATGAATGTACTTGCCTCAAATTTAGGGCAGAAAAATAAAATCTTTCATGTGATTAGTTGCTTGAAAAGCTATGCAAAAGATTTTTTTTTTTTTAATGAGAGAAAAGAGTGGGAAGGGATACATTCCTATTCCATATAAAAGCTACTTAGTACTTATAAACTGGCTGAAGGCGGATGGCTCTGTGGATCAGTTAAGTAGAAGACCAGAACTTATCTTAAGAGTTGATCGCAGAAAGGGATGTTGGCTTACTCCTAACATTTTCCTTCCCATCAGAAAGTTTCCTCTTTCGTTGTATGGTTGACTCAACAAAGGCAAGTTTTCCCAAACTTGAGACAGATGGGAATATTCCAAGATGGAGGTCGACTGGCAAAGAAGCAGGCAGCTAATCTGACCGATAATGTCTTGAGAGCCCTGCCTGCAGAGCCACAGATCTCACATGGCCTGGGGTGTAAGCACTATCTGAAGGCTGCAGGATCACCCACTCTTGGGCCGTTCCCTTCCTGAGATTACAGTTTTCCAGAGTAAGCTCTGTTATGCCAATCACAGTGACCTAGTCAGATATCTTAGATTTCCCTCTTAAAGTAATACGGTAATTTAATTTTCTTGTGATAATTAGAAGGTTGAAGAAAATAAACATCTTAACTATAGTCCTCAACTTATTCAAATATAAGAACAGATTATAGCACAGATGAAATTAGCATTTTGAAAAAGAATCAAGGCCGGACTCAGTGGTTCAGCCTGTAATCCCAGCACTTTGGGAGGCCGAGGCGAGAGGATTGCCTGAGCACAAGGGTTTGAGACCAGCCTAGGCACCTTGGCAAGACCTCATCTCTACAATAAATAAAAAATTAGCTAGGCATGAGAGTGTGTGCTTGTAGTTCCATCTCCTTGGAAGACTGAGGTGAAAGGATTGTCTGAGCCCAGCAGGTCGAGGCTGCAGTGGTTGTGAGCATGCCACTGCACTCCAGCCTGGGTGACAGAGTGAGCCTCCAACTCAAAAAAAAAGAAAAGAAAAGAAAAGAAAGAGAGAATCAAGTCATAAAATTAGTATTTTTATCAAGGCTATTTCTGTCAACTAATTAAAAGTTATCATTTGAATTACCATGCATGCGGAATCAGCTTTTAATAAAATAATGCTAATTTATTTCACATAAAATAGTCCTGTTTCAAGCAAAATATTTTCTAAATTCATTAATTATTTAGACTTGAGTGTGGACTGTATGCCAAGAAACATGCCGATCACAGCTAACCTCACAATTAATCTTTCTTTTCTTTCTGAAGGATAAATCTGCACTCATTCCTTCACAGAGCATTTGTTGAGTATCCTGCTCTATTGTGCTCTGTGGTCAATGGCCCTGGGGCAGCAACATTTACCAAAAATTAGTCCTTACTGAGTTCCTGCCTAGGAGGAGCTTGTCTTCTTGTGGGGAAGATGGCCACCTGCCAATAGGAAGACAATGTAAGAAACGCCGTAAAAGAGCACTTCACAAACTCCATGAGGCTCCAAGGAGAGCTAGCACAGGCTTCTCAGAGGAGATGACGCATGACCTCAGTCTAACAGGATGACAAGGAAAGTGGTCCAGATAGAGAGAAAAGCACACGCAGAGATGGAGAGAGAAGTGGGCCTGACTGGTTCAGAGAAGTATAAACCTGCAGTGTGGCTTATGGGTCTTGTTTATTTCTGTGCCCTCACCCACCATTATATCTCCCTTCACAAGCTGGGTTGTGAACTCCATGAGATCAAAACATTTTGTCTGTTTTGTCCACTGATAGGTCTCAAATGCTTAGAACAGTGTTTAGTGCACAGTAAGTGATCGATAAATACTTGTGAAAAGAGTGAATGATTGTGTGTGTGTGTGTGTGTGTGTGTGTGTGTGTGTGTGTGTGTGTGTGTGTGTTGTAATTGTATGGCTTGGGATTTGAGCATATCCAGGAATTGAAGTGACTTTGTAAAAATGACATCAAACAAGCCTTGATCTTTGGCCCTCTTACCTCCTTGAGAATATTTGGCCTGAAGGAGGATTTATTTGAAAATTAGGAATCACTCTATAGTCTATATTCTGACAGCAGCAAAGTTTCAAAACCCTGGAAGATCTCCTTGTCATTGGGCAGCATCATAAGCTGTAGGCAGGAAAAAGTCCAGTTTAGGCTTGTGTCCACAGCACACTGAAGCCAGATAATACATATTCAGACTCTGTGACATTTTAGAAACCACAGTTCTAGGGTATTTAGCATCAGGGCCCTTGGTGTTTTATTGATTTTCAGGTAAGCCACAGGAACCCCCTGATGCCTTTCCTAAAGGTGGAGTATCTTGATGACTCAGTAAATAAACAAAGTTTTAAAAGAATCACTACAGGGTTTGTTAGGCATTGTTTTTTAGTGAAATTCTAGTCACATCATCAAAAATCACATTCTAAGATACAAAGGACACAGTCTTGGAATTGGAATTATAATTTGCATTTGAAACTCCATCAGATCTCATCACAATGCCTACTATTTGTTTTTTAAAAACAATAAAAGAGATGCTACATGCATCTCTTTTTCATGTATATATTATTTTTAAAAGTTCAAGATAGGTTATATATTTTGAAATTATCATATAATGGTTTTCCCTTCTCCCCCTAAGAAACCTCAAAATAACTGAAAATATATGATAGTCTTTAAAAACATTAAAAACCTAGTCTATGCCAGTTTAGGGTACCTTGTATGCACTAATTTCTTTTTCATGATAACCTGTAAGATAGGTATTCTTACTCCTATATTACAGATTAAAAACTAAGACTTCGATGGTGTCAATTTTTCCATTTTTCATGGAACAAATATTGAGCAGAACCTTAATGGAAATTCTGTTCTAAAACGTTTGCTCTTTCTACCACATGACAAATATACACAATTTGTATAAATACTGGTTTCTTGACCACTAATGGCAGTGGTCTTAATTTTCAAGTTATTATTTATAAAGTTTATAAATATTTGAATGTATATTATATATGTATATAGTTAATGAATATATTGAAATTATTGTGTGACCTTTAGGAACAGACAAGTAATATTTATTTCTCATTTTCTGTAGAGCTATTTGGTGCTCTTAACTAAAAATATTTTGATTGCTCACAAATGCAACAGTCAACAATTTTTTTGGCATTTGTGCTGTGGGCAAGGAGAAACTATACAAGATACGCTCTGTGCTGAAATTGTGATACATAAGTAAAAGACCTTCAAGCACCTTCCAATTAAATTTGTATAATGAAGCATATATGCTCAATACCCAGTCTGTGCCTATCAGTCATCTGTCAGAAAAGGTTGACTTCTTCTTTTATTTGCTTTGATTGACTCAAAGTCACTGATTCATCAGTGCTTACCAACCTTGCCGCGGAAACTCACCCAGCATATCTCTTTGTGAACATCAAAGCACAGTCATGTGGGAAATGGGCAACTCCAGACTATGCAGGTGTCTGTGCAGACGACAGTGATCCTTTTCTCCTTTGTCAGCGGACAGTGGGTACTGGACAAAGGCCAGGTAGTGTTACAGAGTCCAGTGGAGGGTGCGACAGAACACAGACACAGACGTTGCATGGAGAAAAAGGACCAGTAGTATAGCCTGCAGAGTGAGATCTACCCATTGACGAAAGAGCCCTCTTCTTGGGCTGCTCACATACCAAACATGTATTTGCAGGAAAGAAAAGTATACCATAGTAAATGCTTAATAAACACATGCGTTACGGTTTGCTCATCACTGAATCTGCAATGTCTAGGATGCCACAGTTGTCAATCAACAGTTGTGGAATGAATAAATAAGTCAGTGGTCCAGGGCACTTGGGTCATCTGGCCAAGTGCAGTTGTCAATAAATGATTAATTCATTTGCTGTATGGACTGAGGTAGTCTATTACTTCTAGCTTCGCTGTAGTTTCTGGCTTGACATGGGAGACTGTACACTTCTTACAAGCACAGGGAAGGTTCAATTTGCTCAGAAGGTGTGAATTTTAAATATGACTCTCTAAGCCTCTCTAACCCTTCTTAGGGCTTCAGAATCCAGTTCCTATTTTCTCAATGAAAACAAGGTCCATGGGGAAAGGAAATGGAGCCTAACTCACCCAGAGGCCCCCTAAAGCTCCATCCCTGTTCTACATAAAAGCATTTTAAAATCTCTTTGATAAGGTAGATAAACCAAAATCATCCATACTGATGTTCACAGATTCACTTAGCATTTTTTAAGGCCGGCATGCTGTTCTGAGCCCAGTTAGGGGACACAGAAATGAGGAGCAGAGAGATGCTCTTCTTTGGGGACACGCAGTCAAGCAGGGAAGAAGCAGACATGCGAGCAAATGCGTTTATTGCAAGCTGGTAAGTATCTGTCTTAATTAAGGCATTTATTAACAGGAATTAGAAGGCAGAGATGAAAGAAAGGGGCAGAAAATGTGTGAAAGTGTGAAACAGCAAGTAGAGGGGATTGAAAGATTATGGCCTGGGTGGACATGAAGAGTCACATCAGGAAAGCAAAATTAGAATGTTAATGAAACTACTTTGCATGTAGAGTTTGTTGTGACATGCCCAGGAACAGAGACTTTGCTTCATTAAAGTTTTGAAAAGTCACGGAGGTTTTGGAGCAGGGAGTAGCATGACCAGATTTATAATTTAAAAGTGTGATCATCTAGGTAAAGTTCAAGGCAGGGAAAGTGTTTAGAAGACGGTAGTGGTAATCCTGGGAAGAGATGAAAAGGATATGAATCTAGGAAGCATTGGCCAGAAAAAAAAAAAGAAGAGGAAACCAATTCAAGAAAGGCAAGAAGGAGAATTCTCTAAACTAGGCAGACACATGGACAACTCTTCACTTCTTTACGACGCTGGTAAGGTTTGACAGGCCACTGGCTGATAAAATAGATCCCTCACAGCTAAGAAGGGGCCCTACCTTGCTTTGGTACTGGATGTGGTGGCGATCAGATGTGGGAGGTAAGAATGGTCATGTTGCTAGCTGAGTTTCCTCTGTGGAGTCTATGTGTGTCTATTCCTAGTACTAACATATTTTAAATGTATGTCTGAAAATACGAGCTGTCCCATTTAGAGTGTCTCCGAGGTGTTTTATTCACGTGTCATTTCATTGTGCTGTGTATAGGCACAGACACTCAAGGCCACGTCGCCACTAAGAGATGAAGCAGGGTTACAAACATGCATCTCACAGACCTCAGTACCCTCATCAGCACCGTTATGCCGAGTGAGAAGAGTGACAAGTCTGGTGGTGGTCGAAAGTATAGGGCTCCCTTACTTAGGAAGCACAGCCTTGTAAATAACATACAAGATATTTGGTAGCTTGAACTGTGACTCGTCTGTTTCACAGCTAAATGAATGGGAGAGAGCGGAAAAAAGAAACTCATTGTTTGAGTTCAAATCCTAAAGAGCACTTTAGATAGCCTACCTTGAGTAAACACGACCTGATTGGCAAGAAGTTTGTTATTCCAGTTAACCCACATGCTTAGTGCTGACATTTAAATACACGTTCTCTTGTTTGTTCCTCACTGAAAAAGCAAGTCTCCTGTATAGTGGCCTTTCATATTTCTGGAGTCTGTAATTAGATGACAGGAATATAGATCACATATATTATGAACTGATAATGATGCTTCCTGGACAATAGACAATTGCTAAAGAGAATTGTTTCCTGTGGTTCTTGTTCTTGGCCACTTTGACTTTCTAGACTGAGTGGCTTTAACTGCTATTGAGTTTGGACACATAACTTTGAGACTGACATTGATGTTTTCTTTCTTATTTTTACCCTCTGTCTTCTCTCTCCTTCACTCTGTTCTTATTTTATCCCCAACATTGTTTGCCAACAGATACTCCAGAAGGCAAGGGGAAACAAGGTTGCAGTTGGCGCCTTGTTCTTTGCTCTAGTGGAGTGTTCCATGACTAATTCTCCTAGATAACTTTGGGGAAAAAAATCTGTTTTAAGGGTATCTATTAGTTATGTTTAGTATGATAGGCCTTGAATAGCCTTAGTAGCTTAAAGTCTCCTTTTAAAAAAAAAATCAGAAAAAAGGAGACAGAGTGGAGACCTTGACTTTGAAACTGAATTAGATTAAGTGCTATATTTTTTTCAGATTTTAATATGCTATTATATACTCAGGCAAGTAAGACTATTCCTAAGAAAAGAATTTGAAAAGTCAGTAAATGATATGTTATGCTTTACAAACAAAAAAATCAGTTGGCTCTGCTTCCTTCTTTTTGATTTTATTTTGAATGTTTTTGAAAGAAATGTCAATTCACGGAGCACTAGTTTCTTTTCTGTTGGTTGTCACAGGGTCTTGTTGTTTGTTTCCTAAATGAAAGTAAAGCTTCACTACATAAGTACCTATTTTTTTCTGAACATTTGGACTTTTCTTGGAAACTGGTTAAAATTGAACATTTGGCTTTATTATTTTGGGAAAAGGTAACGATTTGGTTGTTTTAAATTTTTAATTCAAAATATATGTCGAGAGTATTCTTTAATAATTGTATAAATGAAACGTTAAAGTAAATTGCTCCCATATTTAAATTAAATATTTTAGTAAGCATTCTCTTGTTTAATTCAGTTTTAATTGCATTATTAATTATCATGAACAAAATATTCCTAGGGAGAAAGCCGAACAGCTCATCTAATTGCAGCTTTTACTGCTTTGAATGATAAAGTGCCTTTGATTTGGTGCTGAGCCAGGAGGGCTTGATTGATAATATCTGTCTCAGATGTCACCCTGGGAGAAAAGAAAAAAACCTCAGTAGACTTGGTGCATTGCAGCTGTCTCCGCTGCTCCAATTTCTCTGCCCCATTGACGTCATTGGGAGGCTTCAAACCAGTCCAGTGTGTCTAGTAAACCTGCACATAAATGAAATGAAGAAACAGAAAAACACTGATTCATAGCCTTGCTCTCACTCCAAAGAGGTGGCTGTTGCAGTCTCTCAGATAATGGGCAGATGTTTTCTCCTTTCCTGAACTTAGAAAAAGAGAAAATATCATCAGCCCCCTAGAAACGTGGGAAAGCCTCAGACAAGGAATGTGAGTTGCGTTCGCCTTTCTGAAATCAGATTACAACACAATGAGCCTCATTTGTCCAGGGTTCTCGGATGTCATAACCTGTATCCAGCTTGTCTCTAAAATCAGGAGTATCTGAAGCAGAGGGTGACATGGGAAACAGTTTTTCTGGAGACAGGACTACTCTAACCCCCAGAGTTGTTACCGACTCCGTGTCTTCTTCCTCTTCTCTCTTCATGGGTCGACTTCTGTGCTGAGTTCTAAATGAGGGGTCCCCACAGACAGTGCCAGGAGCACAGAATAGAGGTGTAGGACTTCCAGGAAATATTTTCTTTGTTGTTTGCTTGTTTGGAGATATGCTTTTTTGAAGCTGCTTTATCAGTTTAATTGATTACATACATGACAAATTCTGAACCTCAAAATGACTTACTGCAAAAAACTTTATCTAAATGCTGTCACATACCAATTTACTGACCCAGCCGAGCCTAACACTAAATTATGTTCAGTGCTAATTCTTTGTCTGCTGAACGCTTTGGCTGCTGGGAGCAGTAGAAGACTTTCTTCTTCTGCTCTCTTCATTCTTCACAGATATGAAAGGAAGGACTCAAATAACCAAGTAGACTCCATTTCTTTTTTAATCCAACAAGCTCCATGGGATACAATTTAAAAATGCCTGAATCTTTATAGCGCTTTAAAGTTTGCAAAACATCAACACTTCCATTTTCCAAGTTACATTTTTTAGACATCACTGAAAGGTAGATAATATAATTACCACCATTTCCCCCCAATCCTTTGATTTACCTTTTGAAATTGTTTCAAGATGGCAGAGAGGTAGTGACCACTTATTATTACATTTGATAGGTTCTTTAGGGCAAAAAATAAGTAAGACATAGCTGTTAGCCTTCAAGAGCTGGGAGAAATGGGGACAAGACAAGGATCTATTCACACCTACAGCTCAGGCAGAATCAGACAAATTGATGGCTCTGACAGTGGATCTGGAATTAAGGAGCATTTCAGAGAAGTATTTAAGGAATGGTGATATTTCAATAGGTAAAGCTGATGGATGTGGCCACTATGGAACAAGGACCTTCATGAACACAGTCAAATAGGCAAGATGATCTGAGGGCTGACAGGAAGGACACGAAGGTGGTTGTTTCGAAACTGAAAACTGGAATCTTGTGAAGGGTGAGTTAGGCTGTCAGTGGTCAGCCATCAATGCCAGGGTAAGAAGTCCGTACTAATAAGGAAATAATTAAATGCTTAAGCTAGGTGCCTTGGTAAAATCAGCTAGGCAGCCATGGGTAAGATACATGGGAGAAAAGACAGTCTGGCTCATGATGCCAGTTAGAAGGTTCCACCGAAACCCAGGGAAGGGTGTAGAACAATGGAATAATGGGAATAGCTCATTTGCTTAGAAATATTTATTGAGCATCTACTATCTGCCAGGCACTATTCCCAGCATGAGAAAATGGTGATCACAGACTGACAAGCTCTGCTTTTGTAGGGTTTTCATTCTGTAAAGGAAGCAATGAAAAGGAAGGGACAAATCCACACAATGCTATGGGGCAGAACTAACAGCACTCAGTAACACGTAGAAAATGAATAGAAGAAGATGTGGAAGTAGCTTGGGACTGTCTCTCCTTTAGAGAACATGCCCCATGACCTGACAGCTAAAAGCGTACATACTCTCAAAAATAACTGTCTGCAGATGCTACAGTAACACATGGATACCGCATAGCTCGCATATTATAAGGCATAGAAATGTGTTTGGCAAAGCACCAAGTACTATATAAATATTATCATCAATGGCCAGGCACGGTATCTTGTAGTCCCAGCACTTTGGGAAACTGAGAACAGAGCTTGAGACCAACCTGGACGATATAGTAATAATATAGACAATATAGTAAGACTTGATATCTAAAAAAAAAACTAGCCAGGCACATGTTACATGTTGGCATGCACTTGTAGTCCCTACTTGGGAGGGTGAGGCAGGAGGATCACTTGAGTCCAGGACTTCGAGGCTGTAGTGAGCTATGATCCTGCCACTATGTCTCCTTGAAACAGGCACAGTGTCTCACGCCTATGACCCCAGCAATTTCAAGGGCAAGGGAGTTCAAGACCAGTCTGGGTAACATAGCGAGACCTCATCTCTACAAGAAAAAAAAATTATCTGGGCATGGTGGCACACACCTGTAGTCCAGGTTACTTGGGAGGCTGAGGTGGGAGGATCACTTGAAGCCATGATCATGCCACTGTACTCCAATCCGGGAAACAAAATATTTCAGAGTGTTTAATCTGGTAAATGGTTTCCTATTTTACTTACCATTTGAAAGCAAAGAGTTGAAATGTGGTATATTCATGATGTATTTTCAAATAATCTCAGAAAAGTTATTTAAAAGAAATGTTGTTTGGAATTTTGCAATATAATCTTTGTGTCATATTGCAGCTGTGATTGCTGCTTATATATTAATATTATGAAAACTGATACTGTGTATTGTCTAGGGAACATTCTGAAAACTGATACTGTGTATTGTCTAGGGAACTCCTAAAACTTGTATCTAGGATTCCAGTAAGTAATGGAAAAGAGACTCAGTTCTGCAAAGAACATGCCTTATGTACTGATACACTGTGTAAGCTACATCACCATAAACATTGATTGCTTTAAACATTTAGCTGTCTTATTTTATGTTATTTATATGAGTGATTTATTACAGAGAGTATTCTTCTATACATTCACAACAATTCTCATGACTTATTTAAGTTACTGAGCTGTTGGTCATGTTATTAGTAAGATTTTTTTTAACTTAAAAAACCTTTGTATTTAAAACCTAGTGGAAATTAAAATCTTACTTCACACACAGCTAAATGTGAGCCCCATAATCAGATTGCTGTCTGTTCAATATCCCAGGGGATATCTGTAATGACGCTCTTTGTAGGCCTGCCTGTTGCAAAGAGTGAGAATCCGTGTGCAAGTGGATATGGAGAACTGAGAACATTACCTGGATGGGATGATTGTCCTTGATGAGTCTTGTTAGAAAAAATAAGAGGATAATAAAATGACCTTCTTACATTGACAATTACTCCAGATGAATTGCAGAGTTACTAAATATACTATTGTATATATGTGTACAGAGCCTGGTACTCACAACTTCTCTCTCTCCCTCTGTCTCTCTGTCTCTCTGTCTCTCTCTCTCTCTCTCTCTCTCTCTCTCTCTCTCTCTCTCTCCCCCACCTCTGAACCCATTGAAGACTCTTTTGGGATTCTTCCTGCCCAACTGAAGATATGGCAGATTAATAACTAATTTGATCGGTGACCTCTGTTTGCCTATAAAATTTCAGTTTCAACAAAACTGGTTTGATCCCTTGTCTTTCTGCTTAGAACTTAGACTCAACAGAGTTGACCACAATCTCTGGCCAGCCCTTCTCAGTTCTGCCCACTGCCCTTCCCCATGCTCCTGTCTCCTCTCACTGTCCTGCCCTTACTGTTCCCTTGTCCACATAGCATTGCATTTGTCCATTTACATGATTCTCTCACCTCTGGGCCACGAAACCTTTGAGAAGCAAGACTGTCTCCTTCATGTTTATATCCACAACACCTAGTGGAGTCTCTGACACCTATTCAGTCCTCAGGAAATACAGAAAATGTCTGTTAAACTGAACTTTCGCTTTAAAATGGAGACATGGTTTTCATGACTTTAGGAAAAATTTTTATTGTCCTAAGGAAGAGTTCTTTTATCCTTTATACCTACTAGAAAGCCTGCATTGCTAACCCATCTCAGCTTAACTTTCTGAGTGTTGGGGTGTGTGGAAGTCATAATAACAATAGTGATAACAATAATAATGGCAGCAGCAACTATAGTTCACTGTATACTTAGTATTGTTCAGGTCTGTGGTAAGCACCTAACATAAAATACTACCTCAGTCAGTCTAGATGAATATTCTTATTTTCATTTTGTAGGTGAAGAAGCAAAAAACTGAAGTCACTTGTCCAAAGTCACACAGATATTAAGACTTGGCAAAGTCAAGATTTACTCAAGTTTTTTCTGCCGCTATAGCCTACTTTTACAGTTATGAGGAATTGTCAAGGTGACATACATCAAACCTATAGGAAGAGATGGATTTTATTTGTACACAGAGTTGAAATATGTCTGTCTATGCGAGAAGATGCCTTGTTTCATTATCATAGCATGGAGAGAAAGTCAGATGTTTCCACAAGAAAGGAATTTCATGTTGTTTGTTTAGTCTTTCAAACATCTGGATATATTTTGAAACATGACTTTTAACTTGCCTTTACTTTGGGTCTTTGAAAATGAAAGTATGCTTCGTGAAGCAGTTGCTGTACTGAGAGCAAATGACTTGAATTCTAATCCCATTTTTTATTTTTCTAAACTGTAGCATTCTAATTCCTTAAACTTTTAAGCCAATTGCTTGGTGTTAAATCAATGAACTTGATGGAATAATATTTTGGGTCTACCATATCCCATTCCCTTCTCTTCCTCTGTTGTGCTGGACTTGCTTCTAACCGGCCTCTGAAGACTAATTTCAACTTAATTTGGTAAGAAAAAAGTCTAAAACTGTGAGTGTATTTCAGGGAAATATTATCATCTCAAAGCTTTATTTTATTTATTTTTTTTGAGTTGGAGTCTCACTTGACCTGCTGGGCTCCGGCGATCCTTCTGCCTCAGCCTTCCAAGTAGCCGGAATTACAGGTATGCGCTACCACGCCCGGCTGATTTTTTGATTTATTGTAGAGATGAGGTCTTGCTGCACAGGCAGGACTCGAACGCGCAGGCTCAGGCAATCCACTCACCTCAGCCTCCCAAAGGCGCTTTAAAATAATAATCTCCACTGGGTTGGTTCTCCATGGCTTGGGATTATTATGAAACTTAATTAGTGAAAAGAACAATCATTTTCAAAATGTTAACAGTTTCTTACATTTGACCTTTGAATGTCTAGAAACACTGATCAAGGCAACTTTAAATTGATTGTAGCTGACCTTTGAAGAGAAACTATGATTGAGGTTATTACCTGTATGAAATTCTTATATGAAACTATTAGCAAAGTAAAAGGGAAACCTTAGGTACACCATGGAAGAATGCTTTGAGTGAATGAAATAACCATAGTGATAGGGTCATTGAACTGGAAAAAAACTTGGGAAGCCATCTAGTCCACCTTTCTGCCTGGGGCCATGTCACATTTGAACCACAAAACGAGACTGGAAATCTTTCTTGCTTTTTATGGGAGATTCCACAACTTCCCCTGGTATCTTTGTTCCCCCGACTGACAATCTCACCTGTCAGTAAGACATTTTTCATAGCCAATCGAAATCCCTAGGGCTGTAGTCTGAACTCACTTTCTTCTGTCTTTAGAGGTAGAAAACAACTGGAGTAGTAAGGCCTCATAATGAAGGTTGCTATCAAGATGTTATTCAGCTCTCATCCTACAGCTAAGCTCCTTGAATATTTCTTCATAACTTCTTTTTATCTAACCTTTTAATAACCTGCCTTCTGTGCACATGACTCTCGCCAAGTCTTTTTCTTCTTTGTTGTGAGACCCAGAATAACATATAATATGTAATAGTATCCTTAGCTGTCATATTCTATGAGTTGCTTAGTTGAAGATGCTGTACTAAGATGATAACTTGGATTCTGTTTCTATTTATGCGAGCATATGATGAAAACTTTTCATTTTAAACAATAGAAATAGAAAGCATTGTATTGGCATCAGGAGAGATTACGAGGGTGCACCTTGCCTTAAAATCCTCAAATTTAGAAAAATCATGAACTAGTAATTCATACATGAAAGATAATTTAACAAAATATGTCCACAAGTAATTTTGTCTACATTTCTATTCTCATGCTAAGAAGAAGCCTAACATAGTGTGATAAATTTTGATATCAAGCAACTCCAGCTTCTATACTGGATGTAACTAAACTCCATGAGCAAATATATTCTAATTTCTGAGCATCACTTATCTAATGTGTTCCAGAAGATGAAAAGAAGAAGAATGATGAATTTCTTGAAGACAAGGGCTATTTATTTTCATATCTCTAGGGCCTATTCCAATTTATAACACAGATTAACAATTAATATTTGAATGTTACAGATGGGTTGCTTGTGAGATTAAACAAGATTATATATGCAAAGCTATTTGGCCAACTGTTAAACTCTATATAACTGTTACTACTATCAATGATTTATAAAGAATCATTATTCATAATGAATTAAAAAAAAAAGTTTGATTTGCACTTGTCTTTCCAGGAACATTTGTCCATTTGTTGTATATTATGTAAAATGTATCCAAACATGAATTTCCTAGAATAAATAATCAATGGGACAGACATTATTGTTTGGAGTTTAATGCTTGGATTCCTCTGCTGAGCAATCTGAGAATGACAAGTGAACTCGGATGTGAACAAGGTGACCTCCCGGAGCAAATCAAACATCACTCTGGCACCTGGAGAATAGAACTACTTTGAAAAATTTATATATTTCCAGGACTTCCATGACCTTGTGTACATTTCCCTCTGAGGGAGAGAAAATCAGTGATATCTTTGACTGACAATAGCACCCAAAGGTTTAAATAACATTGCTTTATTTATTAACAACATGACTAAAAGGAGTCTTTAAGCACTTGACCTTCTCCCATGGGACACACTGCCAAAGGGCCAGAGGAATAATACAGTGAAAATGGTTATGTCCGGGCCTTAAAAGCACACTTGTGAATTATAATCTAGATCTTTCTAAAGAGCACCTATCCCTGTTATTCTACCTGGCTTACACATGTTTAGTTTAAGGAACTTGAGCTTTGGAGTCAAAGTTGTTCGAATGGAGATTTTTTTTTAACTCTGCTAGCAAGTAGATCCTTGGAAAAATGACTTTGCCTCTCTCGCCTTAGTTTTCTTTTCTGTAAAATGGGAAATATAATCCCTTGCTCATAAGATTCCCGACACTATTTGAGTTCTTGGGAACTTCATTACCTCCTCCACCTTCCATTCTCTTTCTCCTATCATGTTAGTAAGAGTTGGCTGGTTAATATGATTTACAAAACTAGTGTGTTCAGTGGACTTAAGAGACTCCTACAAGAAGCAACTGAAACATTTTGATAACACATTTTATTGAATTTATTTTCATGGGGGATATTGATTGCTTGATAATGACACAAAGTGGTGAGCCTCAGATGATGTGTTGCTTTTTGAGGAACTACTTTTAAAAAAAAGAAAGAAAAGCCAAGCTCGGTGGGTGGCTCAGCCTGTAATCCCGCACCTTTGGGAGGCTGAGGTGAGTGGATTGCCTGAGCCTGCGGGTTCGAGACCCGCCTGGGGCAGCGAGACCTCATCTCTACAATAAATCAAAAAAAAACTAGCCGGGCGTGGTAGCGCATGCCTGTAATTCCGGCTACTCGGAAGGCTAAGGAGGAAGGATCGCTGGAGCCCAGCGGTTCGAGGCTGCAGTGGCCGGAAGCAGCCACTGCACTCCAGTCTGGGCGACAGAGTGAGACTCTAACTCAAAAAAAAAAAAAAAAAAAGAAAGAAATATGTAACTTTAAAAGTAATTAAGTGATGATAGCTTGCCAAGACCAAATAGCATGGGAAGAAATCCTGGACAGGGAATCCAGAGCCCAGCTCTACTACAAGCTGGATCACCATGGACAAGTCATCTTTTTTTCCTGGACCTTGCTTGCTTCATCTCGGAAATGAGAAGATGGTGCCCTGGGCCTTTTTTGTATCATCAGTCTGCAGCGCTGAGATCTCGGCATTGTTATTCTCCCAGAGATGCTAGAGCGCTGAAGGGTGCAGGCCTCGTCTTGTTATGCCGTCAGAGCTTCAGACAGCGAGTACTTCTGCAGCGCAATATGGCCCTTAGGCCAGCACATCTGTATCGGCAAAATATCAGCTGCCTCAGTGTGAAGATTCTGAGCCAGTTCCCCATCCCACTTCGCTTTTGTAGATAACATCATGCTGTCTTGTTCAGTGAGAAAGTTTGTCACTAAGCAGAAAACTAAAAATAACAAAAAAAGGAACATAAGCAGAAGTTAAGGATGATGAAAATGACAAGGGAATGAAAACCATGGCAATCTGAAATCAGGCAAATAATTTACTTTGCTAAATCAAATTTCAAATATTGAAGTCTCTATCAGTTTGTGTTGCTGCAGTCCCTCTTGGATTTACCAAAATAAGCATCACTCTTGGTAATTTAATTTTGATAGAGCTGGGAGGTGCAAATATTTGTGAATCCCTCACTTAAGACCTAAATTAGATCTCTCTAAAAAATATATTTGAAAAGCTTGTATTTTTTTTTCTCCATGTTTTCTGCACTTGAAACAAGATCGTGTCTAACCTTATGCTTAGCTTAGCTTAGAGCCATATCTTGGCCTTATCAGTGGATAAATCAACTCACTTCACCCAATCAAAAAGCAAAATGACTTGTAGACATTAATCTCTCATTGCTAGCAGCAGTCTTTCCTACTGTTAGAGGAAGTAAGAAAAACTCTATCAGAGACACATATCATATTTATACTGATTTTAAGCAGAATGATGTTTTTCACAGTTAAAACTGCATTGAAACACTCTTATAGATATGCCAGCTAACATACAGTGAGGAACCACCTTTGCTCTTTTCCTACGTGCTGATGAGGAAGAATCCCAAAGAGCATCCATTTCTTCAAAATTGTGTGTATTTTTTTCCTCTTAAAAGACCAAAATAAAAAATGAACTTATTTAAAACTTAAGAATAAGGCAAATGAGAAATACATCGACAGCATTTAAAATGCCTCAAAACCTGGGATTTATCTCAAACATGTCTAAAATGCATTAGATTTAACTGTTGAAAGAAAGGAAGACCCTCTTGCCACGTATTTCTGTTCAAAATGTACAGTTGTTTAGCTGAAATAGAAAGGAACAGGTTTCTGTTGAGTCGGCAAATTAGTGTGCTTGAACCGAATAAAGAGAGCAGTCCAAGGAAATCATCTTGCTTTTAATACTTTCTTTGCAAAGAGCTTTTTTGGACCAAGTCCATGACGGCTGCAAGTAAGTATTCAACAGCAAGAAGAGTGTGATGAGAGAGCAAGGAGAATGTGGCTTTGTATTAATTCACTATTAATGTTACTCATGCTAATTTGAATGAACCAAGTGCCTCATAATCTGCAGTGGCCCCGGTTCCTAGTGAGCCCTGGGATAGAACCCATTTCTTAAACCTGACATTACAATCCACTCTTCTGAGTGATTGCAAAACAGCTGCTGTTAGAGTTCCACGTCTTTCCTTTCCATTGACTTTTTGTGTACACAGCTATTTTGTACATATTTTTTTCTGTTGATAAAAAGGTACATGCTCATAATGGAAAATTTATAAAAAATATCAAAAATTGTATTAAGAAAAGAAATCACTTTGTATTTTGTAAAACATTCAGAAAGTATAGTCAAACTAGATAAAGAAAGCAAAAGTGGCATTTATTGTAGAGACAATTAGTTATCTTAAAGAAAATATGGTAAGAATGCATGTGCTTAAGCCTCAGAAACCATCAGGACTCCCTGTGCCCTCTTTCTGCTCCTCTCTGCACCTCTGCCGTGTTCCTAACGATCCTTGGGAAGTCTGGCCTTGTCCAGACCACATGACAGAAAGCATGACATTGAACCTTCTGGGTTTTAGAATGTATGGCTCATCTATGCAAAGAAAAGCTTAAAGATTATATTATGCCTGCATTCTATACATAGACCCTTTGGAAAGAGTCTCATGGGTCCAACTCAGATCGGTAGCCCACCCCTGGCCCAATCATGTTGAGCATAAGCTAGAGTAGAAGAGTAGAATGACAGGACGCAGTTTTTTCCACTGTGGCCCCCTAGGTGGGCTAGGGGATGGGGACAGACTTCCTCAAAGAAAGGGCACTGAGCAGAGATTGTGATGAATTCTTCTTTTAAGCCTGCAATTCTTTTCCTCAGAGATAAACTGATAATGTTTTGATATATTTTCTTCTGGTTTGTCCTTTAAGCTAACGTATTTTTTGATGTTGCTAAGTTCATTCTACTTATACGTCTTTTGCTTCTTCTAATTAATATTTCATCATTAGCCCTCACTCATAGCTTATTTTTAACAATAGTAACTTCAAAAGTAACAGCAATGTCAATAGGTAGCACGTAGTACGTGCTATATTCTTGTTAAGAACGTTAATCTTATTTACTCTCACAGTGAAATAGTGTTTACTAACCTGTTCCCAGTTTGCTATAGGTTACAACACACTTCCACAGATACTCCGTTTGATCATCAGATCAATGCTGTGAAGCATGATATTATTGATATTCTTTTTTTGTTCTTTTTTTTTTTTTGAGTTGGAGCCTCACTCTGTCGCCCAGGCTAGAGTGCAGTGGCACGCTCACGGCTACCACAACCTCAACCTACTGGGCTCAGGCGATCCTTCCGCCTCAGCCTTCCAAGTAGCTGGAATCACTGGCACGTGCCACCACACCCAACTGATTTTTGTGATTTTTATTGTAGAGACGAGGCCTCACCAAGTTGCCCAGGCTGATCTCGAACCCCTGAGCTCAGGTAATCCTCTCGCCTCGGCTTCCCAAAGTGCTGGGATGAGCCACCGCTTCCGGCCAGATATCCCTGTTTTATACATACAAAAAGAAAGCAGAAGAGCAATACTAGCATTTTCTAGTCCTTTCTGGTCAGAATTTTAATCCTGTTCACTGGAGTTTATGCCCTGTTGCCTCCCTTGGTACTTGACTACATTCAGGTAGACCGACTGCTCAGGTGTACTCCAAGATGCTCATTTATGCCGTCGCATCCCTCCTCTTGCCAGGGACTTTCTAGATACTCATAGTGATTATAAGGACAACGGGAGATGGTGGGGAGGTGAATGAAACCACGTGCCTGGAATCTGGGGTTTGGATACTATAATCTCCCAGGACACTGGCGGGTATGGCCTCCAAATGGTCAGGTGCATTCTCCCTTTCTCTTCAGAACCCCTGCTATTCCTCACCATGGCCTGCACCCCTAGCCACTTCAGGCCTGGTATTTTTTCTCGGGGCCCTTTTTGTTTCTTCTTCTCATCTAATGTTCTTCAGGGAACGACCTACAGGAGTGATAGTCAACAATGGGCTAGGTTCAGAGGGTCTTCCCGAGAGCTTCTGTCTCAGCGTTCTGAAATATTCAGTGATAGGAGGCTGGAGCACAGACAGAAACTCAAGAAGGCGGTGCAAGGCACTCTGCTCTTCACCGTCTCATAGAGGTACTCCGGGATCCCTGAAAAAAGGAGGTAGAGGAAGCAGCAGGAGGGAAGACGACCTGGCCATGCTAGGTGTACCAAGCATTCTGGAGTCATCTCCTATCTTTAAAAGATCTCTTGGGTGAGAGAATAACAAAGCATACTGTGAAATGTGGATCACGTATTCTAATGACCTCCAGTCATTTTGCCAGCAGTTGGCTTGGTTCAAAAATATGCTTGCCAGTGATATGCCACAGGCAAGAACTGAGATCTAAACCACATAATCTGAGTATGGCTTGAGTGGCCGAGGAAGCCGGTTGCCCGTAGGGAAGATATCATGTACCTTGCTTGATCATGTGGGGAGCTTCAGAGACCATGTGGTGGGTCCTCCAGCTCAGGAACTGGTTTCATCTGCATTTGAATCCCTAGCAAGTGCATTTAAAACATGGAAGTTAAGCTGAAGATGGGTTATTGGGGTCAGCATGTGCAAGATTCTACATAACGGCTTGGCTTGTGATGGACTGATAATCTCTGCTGTCCCTTAGTGCTTTGTTATCTATCTTCCCCAGGAAAAGCATTCACGACTGAGCCTTGGTGAAGCTCACCAACACCTGTTCTAAAAGGAAGTATTACACTTTTTTCTCTCATCGTAAGTATTGTTGTAAACAGTAATGGAATTGGTTAAATAAGCACAACTTACCTGGCAAAAAGTTTACAAATTCTTGATTCGCCTTGAGGTAGAGGGTTAAAAGATTAAGATTTTTATTTTTGTTTTTAGAGTAATTTGTTTATAGTCATGTTGGGGTTTTCTGTTATCTGTTATCATATTTTTAGTCTCTGAGTGCCATCATTTCTTATTAATCATCTGTAAATTTATAATGAGGTTGTTTGAAACTCACAAGCAAGATTAAAGCAAATTAAATGACTCAATGCAATTTATAGTATTCGTTTCAAAATTTCATAACTGAACCCCAATTATTTACACAGATGGCATCTTGGTATCATAAATATTTATGAATCATGGGTCACTGAAGATATAAATTAATTTCCCCTCAGTTAAGACCAGCAATTTAAGGCAAATGGAAACACATTTTCAAAACAGGAGTTTCTTATATTTTTAATAATATCATAACTCTGTAGCTGACTTATTACTAGCAAGAATCTCAGAACCAGAATAAAGTTTTTGGGCTTTTCTGAAGTTTTTTTTTAATTACTGAGAAATAGAGTCTGCTTAATGCCTTGTATGATACACAAAGGGAAAAAAAACTATTCTAGGATGTGGTCCCAGTTGTAATGGTGAGTCACTCCTGCAGCCGCCATAATGATAGAGGATTCTATTTATTGCCGTTCTCTGAACCTCATACAACGAAGCCATGCAGAAATTATGTAATTATTCCTCCTGGATGGATCTTCTTATTGGTTTGTAATTACAAAATACTCTTTGAGTACTTTCGCATCCTGAAATTAAGTCTTCAGAATTGCATAAGGAGCTATAAGGTTTCATCTCAGCTTGTTTATCCTCTTTATATTCGATTTTACCAATTAATAGTGTCGCTTCCTAGGTGTTAAAATGTGACTTCTTTATCTTTCATATGGCTCAATTACTTAGACTAATTTTAAATAAATCCTAAGGAAAACCTCTTATTTTCACAATTACACGGTATGTTTTTCCTCTGTTTATAACTGCTTCCTATATAAATTAAATAGCTTCTGTTGCTGATGTTCCAAGCGCTCCAGGTGTGTCCCTTTGATAGTTCCTGTCATTTTGGGCCTTGCTTGTAAATGGCTACTAATTGTTCTTATAGAAACCTTGAGGGTCAAGCACATGTTCTCTCACATAGGCTATTATTGTTGCTGGCTCCTTTTACTCTCCCCTAAAGATCCCATCAAAGTAGGTGATCTTTGAGTCTCACTATTCTAGCTAGTGCCAGGCATTTCCAGAGACAGACGTGCTCCTGCAGGTTGTTTATGTGTGCTTAATTCCCTGAAGACTCTCCTGGAACGATTATTAAGGTAATTATCAAGAAAAGCTATGGTAGGTTCCCCATTCAAAAGATTTCCATTTCTTTGTGATTATAGGCATGGGGGGCCTAAAATAAGCTTTAGTATAGAAAGCTTATTGTTATAATTAGAGCCATGCAATCAACTCACTCATTTTCTGCAATATACTTCCTTGCTCCTTCAAAGACATTCAAAGATTACAAAATAGGGCTTAGTCTATATGTGATTTAATGGCCAGGTATCAAAAATCAAAAGTGGACTACAATGAATGGGTCAATTAAATAAATATAGAAAAAATATTGATGTATCACTTACAAAATAATACAATGCTAAGTGCTTTGCTTCCATTCATTATATCATTTAATTCTCACAACAACTCTTTGAGGTGGCTGTTGTATATATTACCATTGACAGAAGAAAAACTGAAGTTCAGGAAGGGACTTGCACACCCAAATTTCTTAGCTAGCAAGTGGCAGCAGACCAGGACTGTCTTGACGCCAAAGAGCATTGTTCTAACCTTGTGATTTCTTTGTTTCAGACTTTTTCATCAGAACCATGTGATGTTCAATAATGTATGTCAGCATATGAATGCTTCATCTTATGCCAGACCAGATCATAAGCCTTAGACCTTTTTCATGTATGTTTACAGATCGTGGCCTTTCAGTCTGGTGATGATTTCTTGTCACACAGCGATGCAAGGAATTGCTAATATCTGTTTTGCTCAGAAGGAAACTTGTGTGTGGCACTCCTTATGGTACCTTGAATCTAATTCAGTTACTTGTTGTAACCATTATTTATTGTGCTTCTACTACATGCCCGGCAGTTTCATATGCTGTCACCTTTAATCTCAATGTAAAATAGATGAGGGTAACAATTTTCTATATGGTACATCCCTTACATACGAACCTTCACATCACGAACGCACATTCACATGCCCAATCATGTAAATTAGCTCACATGTCTGGCGCACATTGTCATGTGAGTGCATCCTCTACAAATGGCAGTGCTTTTGTGTACTTTACTGTACAATACTGTATAGAGTACAGTAGTACAGTATCTCTATTTCAAGTTCAGCATATCTGCAAACAAGCAAAAAAGCAGCGGTGATGTAACTGGTGCTGCCAAGAAGTGCCAACGATAACATAGGAAACAAGTGAAAATACTGTACTGTACCGTCAGACTTGAAATGTTTTCTTTATTTTGTGTGTATGTGTTTGGTTTTATGTATTATTTGCGTGAAAAGCATTATAAACCTATTATAGCACAGTACTATATAACCAATTGTGTCAGTGGGGTACCTAGGCTAACTTTGTTGGACTTATGAACAAATTGAAATTACGAATGTGCTCTCTGAGTGGAACTTCTTTGTATGTAGGGGACTTTCTGTAATCTGCAGCCATTTGCCCAAAGTTACACAGCTATTAATTGGATGGAGTGTCTCGGATTCAGACTCAGTTTTTGATTCTGAAGTCTATACCAAACTATGCTGATAATTAATTCAGAGTTTAGGTTTGCCATACATTTGTGTTCCACAAGCTTGTGGTTTTTAATCAGCTTTACTGAAGTATAATTTACTTGATGAAAAGTGTACATTTTAAGTGTGATACATTTGGTAAGATCTGAAAAATTTGATACTCTTGTAGCCAGCACTTAAGTTATACATTTTCATCACCCAGTAAATTGCTTTGTGCCTTTTTCTCGTCTCTCTTGCCCAGGCTACCATTGATCTGATTGCTATCACTATAGATTAGTTTCATCAATTCTAGAACTCCATAGAAATGGAACAGTACAGTATATACTTGTCTGTGCCTGCTTGTTTTTTTTTTATTTTAAATTTTGCATTTAAAAATTGTGGGGTACAATTCAGGGTTAGGTATACAAATATTCATTTTGCAGGTACCCTTGTTGATGAGGTGTGCCCCTCCTTCCCCAGGCAAATTCCCACTACTGCCAATCCCACTCGCCCACTCCCCACAGTTTCTCACTACTGTTAATACTTTTCTTATAGTATCACAATGGTTATTCAAGGTCCACTTATGAGGGAAAACATGTGATTCTCAGTTCTTTGTCTCTGAGAAAGATTACTCAGTATTATAGACTCTAAGTCCATCCAGGTTGCTGCGAAGTTCATGATTTTGTTCTTCTTTATGGCTGTGTATATACACCATTGTGTATATATACCACTTTTTTTTTATCCAGTCCTCCTCTTTTGATGGGCAGCACAGTTGGTTCCATGTTTTTGCTATTATGAACAATGCTGCAATAAACACACCTGTGCAGGTATCTTTTTTATAGAGTGATTTGAGTTCTTCTGGGTATATTCCCAATAGAAAGATTGCAGGGTCATATGGAAGGTCGATTTTTAGAACTTTTAGGAATCACCACACTGTTTTCCATAGAGGCTGTACTAGTTTATACTCCCACCAACAATGTAGAAGTGTTCCCTTTCGCCACATCCTCTGCGGCATCTGTTATTTTTTGAGTTATTGATTTTGGCCATTCTGACTGGAGTTAGTTGGTATCTCAGTATAGCTTTAATTTACATTTATTTGATGACTAGTGAGACTGAGCATTTTCTTATGTATCTGTTGATGACTCATATATCTTCTTTTGAGAACTGTCTATTCATATCTTTTGCCCACTTTGTAATGGGGCTGTTTGTTTTTTTCTTTTCAACATGTTTGAGTTCCTCGTAGATCCTAGATGTTAGGCCTTCATCAGACATACAGTTGGCAAATATGTTTTCTCAGTCTGTGGGCTATCCCCCTGCTCTCTTGATGGCTTCTTTGGCTTTGCAGAAGTTTGTCAGTTTGATGAAGTCCCACTTGTCTGTCTTATCTCTTACGGTAAGGGCACTTGGAGTTTTAATCAGGAATTGGTTGCCAGTTCTAATTTCTATAAGGGTGTCTCCTGAATTTTCTAAGGTTCTTATAGTTTGAGGTGTTACATTTAGGTCTCTGATCCATTTAAAGTTTATTTTTGTGTATGGGGATAGGTAGGGGTCCTTTTTCAATCTTTTGCATGTGGTCAGTCAGTTTTCCCAGCACCATTTATTGAATAGGTTCTCCTCTTCCCAGTGGTTGGTGGTGGAGTTTTTGTTGAAGATGAGTTTGTTGAGAAATTGAGATTTTGCTTCTGGAATCTCAATTCGATTCCATTGGTCTATATGCCTGTTCTTGTACCAATACCAGGCTGTTTTGATTATTGCAACATTATAATAAAGTTTAAAGTCTGGGAGTGTGATACCTCCTGCTTTATTTGTTTGTTTGTTTGTATTGTGTTTGCTGAGGATTGTTTTGGCTGTTTGTGGTCATTTATGTTTCCATATGAATTCCTGTATTGTTATTTCTACGTCTGAGAAGAATATTGCTGGCAATTTGATGGGTATTGCGTTAAATCTGTAGATTGCCTTAAGTAGAATGGATGTCTTAACCATGTTGATTCTTCCAATCCATGAGTATGGAATATTTTTCCACTTGTCTGTGTCATCTTTGATTCCTTTGAGCAATGTTGTCTAGTTTTCATTGTAAAGGTCTTTCACATCTCTGGTTAGGAAGATGCCAAGGTATTTCTTTTGGGGGGGGCTATGGTAAATGGAATGGTGCTTTTTATTTGAGTTTCTGTTGGTTTATTATTGGTGTATAGAAATGTGATTGTTTTTTGCACATTTATTTTATGCCCTGAGACTTTACCAAAGTCCTTTATCAGTGCAAGAAGGTTGTTGACAGATTCTCTTGGGTTTCAAGGTATAGAATCATGTCATCTGCAAAGAGTGATAATTTGATTTCCCCTTTTCTTATTTGGATACCCCTGATTGCCTTCTCTTCTCTGATTGTTCTAGGTAGGACTTCCAAAACTATGCTGAACAGAAGGGATGAGAGTGAGCATCCTTGTCTTGTTTCAGTTTTCAGGGGAAATGGTTCTAATTTCTGTCTTTTTAGCAGTGTGCTGACTGTGGGTTTCTCATAGATGGCTCTTACTATTTTGAGGTATGTTCCATCTATGCCTAGATGTTCAAGGGTTTTTATCAAGAAGGGGGGTTGGATTTTATCAAAAAAGTTTTCTGCATCTAATGATATAATCATGTGGTTTTTTGTTTTTACATCTGTTGGTGTATTAATTATATTTATGGTCTTATGAATGTTGAACTAGCCTTGCATCCGGGGATGAAGCCTACTTGGTCATGATGGATGATTTTTGAGATGTGTTGTTGAAGCCAGTTTACTGGGATCTTGTTGAGAATTTTGGCACCTATGTTCATCAAGGATATCAGCCTGTAGTTCTCTTTCTTTGTTGGATCTTTACCTAGCTTGGGTATCAATGTGATGTTAGCTTCATAAAATGATTTGGGAGAGTTCCATCTTTTTCAATCCCCTGGAATACTTTGAATAGGATTGGTATTAGTTCCTCCTTGTATGTTTTGTAGAATTCTGCTGAAAAGAAATCTGGTCCAGGGCTTTTTTTTTTTTTTTTTTTTTTTGTATGTAGCTTTCTTATGACATAGTCAATTTCCTGGATTGCTATTGGTCTATTTATGGTCTTGATTTCCTCTTGTTTCAACCTGGGGAGGTTGTGTGCTGTCAGAAAGTTCTCCATTTCCTTTAGGTTTTCAAGTTTGTTTCCATGCAATTGTACATAGTAGTCTTTGATAATCTTTTGTATTTCTTCAGAGTCAGTTGTGACTTCATCTTTTGTGTTTCTGATTGTGTTTATTGGGGCTTTTCCTCTCTTTTTCATGGTCAGTCCAGCTAGGGGACCATCAATCTTGTTTATCCTTTCAAAGAACCAGCTTTTCTTTCACTGACTTTTTTGTATTGTCTTTTTGTCTGCTATGTCCCAGATTTGGGCTTTTATTTTGGTGATCTGGATTCTTCTGCTGAAGTTAGGGTTTTGGTGGTCTTGCTTTTCTAGATTCCTTAGGTGACTTGTTAGGCTGTTAACTTGTGATCTTTCCATTTTCTTCATGTGTGTTTGTAGAGATATGAATTCCCCTCTTACTACTGGTTTCATGGCATCCCAGAGCTTTTGGTAAGATGTTTCCTCATTTTCATTTGTTTCCAGGTATCTTTTAATCTCTGTTTTGATTTCCATGTTTATCCAGGAGTTGTTTAGCATCATGCTGTTTAGTGTCCATGTCTTTGTGGGTTTTGGGGGAACTTTGTTGGTGTTGATATTTATTTTTATCCCACTGTGGTCTGAGAAGGTGTATGACAAAATCTGAATCTTATGAAATTTGTTTATGCTTAATTTATAGCCAAGTATGTGGTCGATCTTAGAGTATGTTCCATGTGGTGATGAGTAGAATGTATATTCTGAGGACGTTGGATGGAGTGTTCTGTAATTATCAATTAAGTCCATTTGGTCAAGAGTCACACTGAGGTTCTGGATCGCTTTGCTGATTTTTTGTCTTGATCTGTCTAAGGTTGTGAGTGGGGTATTAAAGTCCCCAGCTATGATAGTGTTAGAGTCAATATCTTTTTTAAGTTTGCCTAGAAGCTGCTTTATGAAAGTTGTCACTCCTGTGTTGGGTGTATATATGTTTAAGATGGATATTTCTTGTTGACAGTTTGAACCTTTTATCATTATATAGTGATCTTCTGTATCTTTTTAAATTTTTGATAGCTTAAAGGATATTTTGTCTGATATTAAGATCGCAACTCCTGCTTTCTTTTGTTTTCTGTTTGCCTGAAATTTCGCTTCCCATCCTCTTACTTTGAGTCTAGGTGTCCTTTCTGGTGAGATGAGTCTCTTGGAGACAATATGTTGTTGCCTCATGATATTGTATCCGTTTTACCATTCTATGTCTTTTCAGTGGTGCATTTAGTCCATTCACATTCAGGCTAATTATTGAAATGTGAGGGTTTATCCCTGTCTTGAGGTTTATATATAGTTGTTGTTGTTCCTGTTTGTTTGTTGTCTTTCTTTTGATTTTTGGGTTGGTTCATGTGTGTTTTCAATCTTTTTCCTGCACTCTTGTGAAGAACATTGTTGTTATTTTTTTCCTTTTTTTGTGTGTTTAATACTTTCTCAAGTATTTCTTTTAGAGCTGGTCTAGAGGCAGTGTAAGTTCTTAGGGATTGAATGTCTGGGAAAGATTTTAATTCTCCCTCACTGATGAAGCTTAGCTTAGCTGAGTAGGTTATTCTTGGTTGAAATTGTTTATCTTTGAGAACTCTGAAGATTGGGCTCAAAGCTCTCCTAGCCTGAAGTGTTTCTGTAGATAAATCTGCTGCTATTCTAATTGGTCTTCCCCGGTAGATAGTCTGAACTTTTTCTTTTGCTGCCTTTAAGATTTTTTCTTTTATACCTACTTTGTTTAAGAGAATTACTATATGTCCAAGAGTTGGTCTTCTCATTTGTTGTCTTGCAGGGGTTCTCTGACTCTCTTGTATATGAATGGTTTCATCACTGATGAGATGAGGGAAGTTTTTCTTGATTAATTTTTTTTAACTCAATGTGTTATATTGTTGTCTATATCACTAGTTCATTCTTTTTTATTACTGAATAGTATTCCATTAGGTCATTATACCATGTTTATTTTTTCATTTGCACGCTGGTGGATATATGGTTGTTTCTCGTTTAGGGCCATTATGAGTAAAGCTGCTATGAACATTCAGATCCCAGTGTTATTGACTTATGGGCATTATTGTCCCAAAACATTTTGTGAACTCTGCACTTGTCTTGAGGGGTGCTCTGACTACTCTTCATACAAGCCTAATTTCGTGGACTATAACATGAACGCCAGCTAATTTCTGAAACTTACCTTGTTTTAAAGCATTTTTCTCTCATGTTTTTGGTTATACATTTACACTGACTGCCATTTGCATTGTGACATAGCCTTGTGATTGATGATATTGCTTTTGGGGTCTGTGATGAGTCATACTCATCACTGTGTCTGTCAGGCTTCTCAGTCCTGAGCAACTGAACCCAATCCTGGATCCCTTAAAAAACAAATGCAGCTGGGCTCGGTGGCTCAGCCTGTAATCCCATGCCTTTGGGAGGCTGAGGTGAGTGGATTGCCTGAGCCCATGGGTTCGAGATCCGCCTGGGCAGTGAGACCTCATCTCTACAATAAATCAAAAAATCAGCCAGGCGTGGTAGCGCGCGCCTGTAGTTCCAGCTACTCGGAAGACTGAGGTGGAAGGATTGCCGGAGCCCAGCAGGTTGAGGCTGCAATGGCCGGGAGTGGCCACTGCACTCCAGTCCAGGCGACAGAGTGAGACTCCAACTCAAAAAAAACAAAAAAAACAAATGCATCTACGAACAGGATCAGTCACCAGGTGCCTACAGAACAAGATTTGGCAAACAGGCATGAGTAAGAAAAGTCAGGCAGCTGCCAGGGCCACAGCTGAGGTCATAGCATGAAACCAATCTGTGGCTGACACTGCTGTCACAGCTGCTGACCCTAGACTCTCCATTTCTGCTCCTGATCATAAGACCGTATTAGGTATGCAAGACTCACTTCCCGGTACCTATCTCATTTCCCTCTTGCCTTCCCACAGCTGTGCCTAAGAAACTTTCAACGAAGCCCTCGATCTGGGTTGATGCGGGAGAAATAGGCACACTAGAGGTGTGGGCCAAAAGCTCTTGCCTTGTAATTGTGCCCTCGAGGCTTGCTCAAGCAGTTCCTCCTGATGACAGAGCAGGGCAGGACAGGATATACCTGACCTTAAGCCTAGGCAGATAAGTCGTAGCATTCATGATGAACAGCCTGGCCACATAGTCACTTGCATCTCAAGTGGTGTGGACATGATATTACATGACTTCTGGCTTTAGAGACTCAGACATCAGCCAGATGCGACTTCTCAATTGTGTAAAAGGCATGACCTTTCCCCAGGCAACTGCACTTTACGTTCTAAGTTCATTCTCTCTCCTAAAATTTTCAATGAGTATTTCACTCCTTCACCTCTCCTCAGACCCTCGAAACTTCCTCATCCATTACATGCTCAGCTGATAATAATTCTTTCTAATTCACTGAGTAAACTGAAGCAATAAAGCCATCCACAGACTCCCAGTTACTAGCATCTGCACTCAAATACTCTTCTGTCCTGTCTATGGATGAATTATCCATGCTTCTATATAAAAGGCCAATTAAATAATAATGCTTCATACTGGAGTGAATGATACTGGTTGATTAATAATAAAATAGCACTGCTCTGAGTTCTATGCATGCATCATCTCATTGGATCCTCTTAGCAGCATCTTCATGCACATACTTAAATTAGCCCTGATTTTTTTTTTTTTGAGTTGGAGTCTCACTCTGTCACCCAGACTGGAGTGCAGTGGCCACTACTGGCCACCGCAGCCTCGACCTGCTGGGCTCCGGCGATCCTTCCACCTCAGCCTTCCAAGTAACTGGAACTACAGGTGCTAGTTTTTTTATTTATTGTAGAGATGAGGTCTCACCAAGTTGACCAGGCAAGTCTCGAATCCACAGGCTCAGGCAATTCACTCACCTCAGCCTCCCAAGGTGCGGGATTACAGGCTAAGCCACTGAGCCCGGCAGCCCTGATTTATAAAGAAACTGCAGTTTAGGGGAGCTGAGTAACCTGTCTAACATTCTACAGCTAGTATGTGGCAGCAGACTGGGTTTGTTTAACTTCAAAAAGCACCTCTAAAAGACTTTATCCCAACCTTGTGTGATGTTTTGGGGAGTGTGGTGGAACATATCACTGTGGTCCAGCAGGTCTCTCATTCCAGGTTACCTGATAAGACTCTGAATATTCTTGCCCAGTGGGATACCGAAACCTTTATTCTTGATGGATCTAGTCCTTGGGATGCTGAATGCACTGACAGAGACTTTTTTTCCTTCTACCACAAGATATGGAGTATCCAAAAGTACTCCAGAGAATTCCTTGGGTTCCCACAATTTTTCTGCCAACCTTCTCTGCGTAGCAGTAACTATTATCCATAACCTATGAGTAGATTTGGATGTGTATCTTGGTCTCCTCTTCCAAGATTTGTCACAGGAGGTAAACTACCAGGAACATTTCTCTTCCCCACTGTCCTTCATGGCTACCCCTTGGTGACCTCTCCTGTTTCATGTCATAGGATGTTTGCAGTGTGTATCAAACCTCGAATCCTCTTTCTCTCATAACCTAAGTGAAGGCCCCCTTTGACCCAGTGCTCTCTCGCTTCTCTGCTGCTCACGTCTCTGGTTTCTCCTTTCCTACTTACTCTTTTCTCTCCTACAGCATAAGCCTGCGTGCTTTCTTTCAAACACACCATGTAGAACTATTGCTCTGGCTGTTTCCTCTATCTAAAACGCTCCCCATCTATATCATGCAGCCATAAGGAAGAACAAAATCATTGAATTCGCAGCAAATTGGATGGAGTTGGAGACCATCCTACTTAGTGATCTGTCACAGAAACGAAGAACTGAATATTGCATGTTCTCACTCATAAGTGGGGTCTGAACATCAATCTCAACAGCACAAGGGAGGGATCAGCAGTCGCAGGGCACTGCCAGGGAGAGAGGAAGTGGGGGCACATAACCACACATGGGGTAGCTGGTCCAAAACCAGGGAAGTGAGGGCCAGTTGGCGGTCCAAACTTCACCTGCATGAAGCCTGCTTGGGTAAAACAATCCTCATAAAAACAAAATAAAATACTCTCCATCCCCTTATCAACATGGCTGCTCCCCTCACCTCCTTCTTGCCTTTGCTCAAACCTCAGTCCTCAATGAGGTCTACTTTTCCGTTCCTCTCCTACCAAAACTCCTGGTCTTATGCTACAATTTTTACTTTTCTCTATAGCATTTATCACTTTCCTTTTTAAAATTTTTATTTTAAAGATGGGAGTACAATTTAGGGTTAGGTATACAAACGGTCATAGTACAGGTAGTGTCTGGGACTCACTTTGATTCCCACTTCACCTGGTTTGAGATCAGGTACCCTTATTGATGAAGTGTGCCCGCCACCCTGGTAGTTTCCCACTACTGCCAATCCCTTTCTTACAGTATTATGATAATTATTTAGGGTCCACTTATGAATGAGACCATGTGGTACTCAGTACTTTGTTTCTGTGATAGATTACTGAGTATTATTGATTCTAAGTTCATCCAAGTTGCTGCAAAGTTCATAATTTTGTCCTTCTTTATGGCTGAGTAATATTCCATCATGTATATGTGGCACTTGTTTTTATCCAGTCCGCTTTTGATGGGCAACATGGTTGGTTCCATGTTTTTGCCGTTGTGAGTAATACTGCAATAAACATGCATGTGCAGATATCTTTTTCACAGAGTGATTTGAATTCCTCTGGGTATATTCCCAGAAGGAAAATTGCTGGGTCATGTGGAAGGTTGATTTTTAGATCTTTTAGGAATAGCCACACTGTTTTCCACAGATGTTGTACAAGTTTACACTCCCACCAACAGTGTAGAACTGTTCCCTTTTCCCCACATCCTCTCCAGCATCTGTTGTTTTTTGAGTTATTGATGATGACCATCCTCGCTGGAGTTGGGTGGTATCTCAATGTGGTTTTAATTTGCATTTCTTTGATGACTAGTGAGGCTGAGCATTTTTTCATGTATCTTTTGGCTGCTCATATGTCTTCTTTCGAGAAGTATCTATTCATGTCTTTTATCCACTTTTTAATAGGGCTGTTTGTTTTTTCTTTTCAGAACATTTGAGTTCCTTGTAGATCCTAGATGTTAGGCCTTTATCAGATATACAGTTGGCACATATTTTTCCCATTCTGTGGGCTGTCTCTCCACTCCCTTGATGGTTTCAGCATTTATCACTTTCTAATATACTGTATAATTATCTATCATTTTTACTTTTGTCATCTTCTCTCCCCCTACTAGAATGTAAACTCCAGGTTGCCACGTTTTTGTGCTCACTGACATATCACAAACACCTAGAACCATCCCAGGCTATATTAAAAATCTCTTTAAATGTTTGTTGAATTGACCCAAGTCTTGGTGACTACCATCTTTGCACTCTCTCTGAGGCCTGCTGTAGACTCCATACAGCCTCCCAATCTGCACCACACTGGTGCAGCATCATTGGACAGACACAACGGTAAGCAAAAGTGGAATAGCAGCCTGCACTGCAACACCACACAACAGCAAGGCTTCTCTTGATCTGGTTCTTTCTCCAAGCTAAAAACCCTCAAGTCACCTGGTAAATGAGTCTAGACAGCACACCATAACGTGGTGTATATTGCCTCTAAAGTCTATGGAGTCCCACCAAGTTTTGTTCCCCTTTTGTGGTGGTGGCTCAATCAAGCCTTGATTTCCAGACATGGATTTTCTTTTCTTTTCTTTTTTTGAAAGCAGGATTTATTGAGAGGACAGAAAAACTCCCACAGTGGGAGGAGACCCGAGGGGGTTGCCCAGATTTTCTTCATTTCCTAGTTAGGTTCTTCCCATGTATTTTGTCCCTGGAGACCCCATGATTAATTAGCTGCTGTTTCTATAGACAGTTTTTTATACTGCATCATTAAACTGCTAAAAGAAGCCTCCTTTCTGAGGAAACTGTAGAAAGCTACTTGAGACTGAACTAGATAATATTTCCACTGCACACCATGAATATGTGTCCCAAGAAAGAACTCAAGTTACCTGGACTTTCTTCTTCTTCAGAGTGATTTTGCTTCCTTCATGGAGAATACCTTCATAGGTATTTTCTTTTAGACATTAAGGTAAAAGGTACTAGTCCTAAAATTCCTTTCAATATTTACCCCAACTTTTACCCTAAGTCTGCAAATAAGAACTTTGGTGCCCAGACCTGATATCCAGGTGTCCCATGGGATATCTCCATCCCCGGGTCTCTGCTACATGCCCAGAGTAATTCTATTTTCCTAGCATTTTTAACAAGCCCTATAATCATTTCTACTGCAAAATCACAGCTACATCAAATCTCTTGAGCTGATTTAAAACAGTTTTTACCTTTTTTCCTTTTAAGATTTCCTCTCTGAAACCTAGATATGTAAGCAATCACCAACTGTGCATATTAAAATCAAAAGTTTTCCTTCCTACTTGATGGAGACCACATGGATGTGGACTTCCTTATGTTGGCTTGCATTGGGTCCATTGTTTCTCTATCATATAATTACTTTGACTTGGAATTTTAGATCCTTTGTGATTTTTGTCTGCAATGAAGATTTAGAGCATCTCTGCTTTCATTTATTCAGTTTTTTCACACATTGCCCCCAATTTTTTTAGAAATGCAAATATGATTATATCTGATCAACTCATTTATATTTACATAGAATCTTTCTGTACCTCCCCCATCCGTATCAAGAACTGAGTTTGAACAAATTACCCTGACCAAAAGATTCCTCACTGTCTAGTCCTACTTTTCTTTGCAAACCTTTCTGCCAGCCATACAAATGCCTATTGCATAAAAATAATATTTCTGTATCAAAAAGTTAAAATATCACCTCAAACATACCTATAGCAAGAGACATAACTATGATCTTGGGCATAAGACATTGAAAGCAAAGCAACACCCCTTTTTCATAAGTGAGAAACTTTCTTTGATTCTTGGTTCATGAAATGTCCCCTAGGTCCAAAAGTGGAACAAGCATTTTCTACAGGAAACTGTACATTTGGGATTAGTACTGTTTAGGCTTTAAGTGAAGAAAAGCTTCTGTTTAAGCAAAAAGAAAGATCAAAAGTATCCTCAGATCTTTTATTCATTCCTTCCTTTCCCTTCTGGCAGTTTCTTGTAACTCTGAGAGATTTTGGAATAGGAAAGAGACAGCAAGGTCGAGAGAGGTCAGAGGCAAGGGAGTTGAAAGTGAATCCCTATTTGCTTGGTACCTGCTTTTGGTTAGGTATTTGGCTGAGGGGCTGTAGGTGTATTAGGCCGTCGATTCCAATATACACATTTCTTTTAAATTTCAACATCTCATACATATGTCTTAAAATTAATAGTGTTTTCAATTGGATAAAATATGCCTTGCTTAATCAGAGCATCAATTTTATTAAGTTTTACTGTTATTAGTCATCCCCTTCAGAAGAGGCAGAACCACAATTCAAGCAGAGGTCTGGGTAACATGAAAACACATGAACCAAGAAGCGTGAACATTATTTCAGATTTTGGATAAATACCTACTATTTGTTATGACAAATTCAGGATCCAAATAACCGCAGCTGGCTAGGGAAGCCCAAGGCAAACCAAATAAAATGGAAAGCGATCCTGTTTCTCCATCGGACCCGGCTTGAAGGGCAAAGAGCAATGGGAGGGTGGGGAGCAAGAATTAGACACGTTTGCTAGTGTAGATCAAGCACTGGAGTGGGGGAGCTACAAAGTGAACAGCAGTGGGTAAAAGATGCAGTAGGTAAAGATGCAGTGGGTAAAGATGCAAGAAGACAGTCTAGACTCCAGTTACAGGCAGTAGAAACTTGCTGTGACAGGCGAGGGGATGTTTAGTAGGAGGTAATGGGGTGTTTTGACAGGCAAACCAGGCCCAGGAGGTGAAAAGCACAGCACAGACAGTGACAGAACACTCAGAGATCCCTCGTCACAGGCAACAAGCCCGTGGAAAGGTGAGGGCATAAGCCAGGACCACAAATATTTTCACCCTGGAGGCAAATAGTTTTGACAGTTCATGAGAAACGCGACATTTTCTAGGATGGCATATCGGACGAAATTCTGGGGCTGGGAGATGCCAGAAGGAGGTGACACATCAAGCAGTAACCTAAAGCAGAAACTCCAGGCTTGATGTGGGAACCCCTAGTTTCCAGCCGGGCTCTGCTAGAAAGGAAGAAGAGAGCTCCAGCAGGTCTTGACATCACAAGAGGAAGGTTAATTAATGTAGGATATTACAGAAGAGGAAGGAGATGTAAACTGTCCGGGCTACTGCTGGTCAATTAACGTAATATCCTACCTTCAGCTGTGCAAGGCATAGATTCTTCTTGGGGTTGAACAGCAACATGAGGGCTCTTTCTTCAGGAGATTTCATAGACAAGGGAGTCTATGAAAGTGAAGGCTGAGCCGGGTTCGGTGGCTCAGCCTATAATCTCGTGCCTTTGGGAGGCTGAGGCGAGTGGATTGCCTGAGCCCGCGGTTCGAGACCCGCCTGGGCAGCGAGACCTCATCTCTACAATAAATTTTTAAAAAATCAGCCGGGCATGGTAGCACATGCCTGTAATTCCGGCTATTCGGAAGGCTGAGGCGGAAGGATTGCCAGAGCCCAGCAGGCGAGGCTGCGGTGGCCGGGAGCGGCCACTGCACTCCAGTCTGGGCGACAGAGTGAGACTCCAACTCAAAAAAAAAAGAAAGTGAAAGCTGAACGTGCCCAGGAAAAGCATACGCCCTAGTCACATGAAGACCAGCTCATTGACATGAGCCTGAGAGACCAGGGAGAACTCCCCTGTATCAATAAGTGACCAGTTACTTAAATATATCTCTGCCTCTCCTAACTCCCTGACCCTGGCAGAGTTGGGCATTGAAAGGAGAAGTGAAGAGGTGACAGAGCACTAGACCTTGTCCCCATCTCCCAGGGAGCTGTTCTGGGAGAATGAGTGAAAGAGCAAAGGCCAGGTGTCAAACCCTGATGAGGGGCAAACGCAACATTTGATACGAGACTGGAGTCCTTAGGTGGCGCGGATTGCACCTCTGAAAATGAAAGTGCTTGCAAAGCCACGAGGTCTGTCCAGGTGTAGAGAGGCAAACAGAGAATAATCAACCCAGTTGTTTTGCATATTTGTATAATTTGATTTATTAGTTTTGCATTTATTATTGAATACTATGTAGTGAAAACATTATTTCTCCATCAAGGTCTAGGTTTTTCATGTGATTCTTATTTATTACCTATTAACAGTTCTGGTACTAGAACTGCACCTGAGATCTTTCAAACAATATATAATTTATTTATTGCCACAATCATGACAACCATGAGAAGAATATACTATCAACTCCATTTTCAAATGAAAAACCTCAAGCTAAGAGAGGTTAAACTTTCACAAGTTCTCATAGTTAGTAAATGTTAGAACTGAGATGTGCATCCAAGATTTCCAGCTCCCAATTCATTAACCCTCTTATGCTCCACGGACGCATTTCAGCGTGAATGCACTGGATTGAATTTCCTTAACATACATGCATTTCTGTACCCATACAGCTATCCATCCATCTATCTGTCCATTTACCCATTCAACCACCCATTCATCCACCCATCCATGAACTCTTTCTCTAAACTCCTTGTGAGCATATTCTGAAACAAGGGAATGGACATTGAGTTACCAAGTATTATATTTTTCTGCCATATTCTTTGTGTGAGGTTGAGCAAGACCCATTAACACTCTGAGCCTTAAGTATTTTGTATCAGAAGGTGAAAGAGGTGGATTAGTTAAGTGGTTTCAAACTTATTGTTTTAACCATAGTAACTTTAAAAAAAAATAAGATCCTACTCATAAATTTGAACAAAATTAATGACATTGTTCTCTGGATAAGGCCTGGAGAGGAGACCCCTGGAGTCCTATGAAGAGTTTCCTTGCATCCTGACCCCACAAGGGCTCATTCCTCATAGGTCTCCATAGAGTACAGGTAGATAGCCATGGAGTTACTCCTGATTTCTAAGAGCCAACCCAACTCTAAAAGTGTGGGGTGTGGTAATTGCTCTCCCTGCACTGTGTAGACAAAAAGGCAGGATGAAGAGTTCTGGCCGTGTCTTTAGTAAACATTAATGGCAACACACTGGGTATAATTTCCAGAAAATAAGAAAAGAGAGAGTGTTTATAACTTCTTAGTTAGCAGGTTTGGCCAATTTGTGAAATCACTGGATTTTTCCAAGCCTAAATTTATGACAGGCTGTCCTCTGTGATTCTCTTTTCTTTCTATTTCCGAATGATGCCCTCATCCTCAAACTGTAATGGTGCATTTTTTCTTCCAAACTGCAAACAATGATGAGGCTACAAAATTGAAGAGAGTATTTCTAACTCTAGAAAGAAAACAGGTTATATTTCTTCTACTGTGACCCAGATAAGAAAAAAATTAAGAGGGAAATTGCATTTCAACCTCTAAAAAATATAACTTCAAGTACACCTGGCATCTAGTGGGAACAGCAATCATATTGGCTGAATAAATTGTTGTTGTTAACCATTTATGTCACCCCTGCCCTGCCACCAGATGAGGGATTTCTTAATGGCAGCTATTTAAATCCCAAGTATCATGAATAGTACTGTGCACATAGTCGTTGTTTATTGATTTTTAAAAAATTAATTGATGCTGTCTTTTGAATTAATTAATATCATGCATATAATTTATAGTGTGTACTTGAGGCATCATGTAAAAGCTTTCTGGGGGTAGCATTTGAAAAGGGCCTTGGAGCATGGCTGGGATTTGAAGGGCAATAGAGAAGTGCTTTCCAAGCAATAGAAAAACAGGCAAAAGTCAGAGGCAGGACACTGAATTGTGCAAACACATGGAACCGGAGAAATTCTGATTAGTTGACAATTCAAGTTTAAGAAAAAAAGCCACAAAAAGTTATAGCTGAAAAAGTAGTTTGAGACCAGATCATTGAGAACTTTTATTGGCTGGGGAGGATTTTAATAAGAAATGGGAAGGTATTAAAGGATGTTGAGAAAAGGAGTGGCTTACTTAGAAACACATTGTGGAAAGATTAAGCTGACAACATTATGTCAGATTGACATAATGATGACAATTGATGGGGGAGAAATTAAAGGCAAGGAAAATGCTGGGAGAAAGAGCATTAGTCTGGCGATAATCCTCCTGAAACCTCTGTAAGGCTGTTGGGTGCAAATTGTTAGTAGTTGACGATTCAGTGCCCAGAGAATGCAGGAGGGTTCAGTGCCCACTCAGATCATTAGCTCCTAACTACGAGACTGAGGACAAGAGGAGCCTAGGATGGTCCCAACTGCGGTCGGCTGGGATCTCAAATGCAATGACAGAGAGGCCCTCACGTCGTGAAGTCCAAGAACAGTGTCATTAGGGCAGGAATTTAGTGGCCTCCACAAGTGAGACATGGGAGTGATTCCAGGTTTTCATCGGGGAACAAGCCCAGAAGTTCCACAGTCTCTCTCTCCCTCAGCTCTCTGGAAAGTGCAAAGAAGCAGGGTACGGAAATGACTGACCAACTATACTGGGGCTCAGTGATTACTACTGTTTCTTCTCCTTAATGGTCTTATTTTTATCATCTGCCAGAAAGCTATGTTCCTTCCACATAATCAGTTGTTTTTTCTTCAATATCAGTGTTCTTCGCCTACCTCCAACCCAGAAAATTTTAATCTTTCCATGACCTCTCTGGGACCTCTTGCCCACCCTTCAGAAATGCTGCAATCTTGGAAGAAATCTATTGTCAGATCCTTGTGCAGTTATTCAATCCCTAGACTGTAATGTTCTTGAGAGCAGAGATGATATTTGTTCATCTTTGCACTCAACACCTGGCATAAGTCCCAGCATTTGATAGTGTTAAACAAATTTTGGTGGAGTGGTTGTATAGAGTTATAAGGATAGTTGTAGCCATATTATTTTAAGAATATGTTTTACTGGGATTTAATTGTAGAGTTAATTATGTTTTTCTTATAGAAAAATTCATGCTTTAATTGCTTTTTACTAATTGGTATTATTTCTGCCAACAGCACTCAATAGAATCAGTGTTCCTGTCTCCTCAGGTTGAATAAATTAAGCCAATTTATCTCCCACTTAGAGGCTACTAATAAGTATGGGTCCCAGTCTCACATGGTTCCACTACAGTAAATAACTTAGTCACGTATGGCCTTTCAAACACAGACAAAGGAAAGCCACTAGAAAAATTATCTAACATGATATCCCCTGAGACATTGTTCACTGGCAAGGATGGCATAATGGCGGGGATTAGTGGCAGGTACAGGCTGACACTGAACATATGGTAACATGAAGATGGCGTGTTCATCCCCCAACTCTGTTGGCTGTAACTAAGAATTCTTTGCTTTAACCTGGTGCCATAGAAGTTTCACAGACGTTGAAACTGATTAGTAAGCAGAGAGAGATTTTAGAGTTGATACAAATCATCTCACAGCATTATTCTGTGGTTTCAGTGGTGGTCGGTCACAGGGTGTGTTATTTCCATTCTGCCTGGTTTTGGAGACCAAATCATGGGGAAAACTGAAATCCAGAGAAATGCATTAAGCACCACATAATTTCTTTCTGGCCTCCCTAGTCTACCTTTGGATTCTACGCCCTGTTTTTATGCTGAAAGGTGTTTGAATGATGACTGGGTTGGACAATGACATTTGAAGAGATGTTCCTTCATCTAGACAACAGAAAGATCAAATTATCTACTTAAAAATATTTGGTTGGAATCTTATGGCCAAACACTGTCAAGAAGACTATTGTTGAAGAAGGATTCTGCACGACCTTTCAAAAAGACAAGATCAGACAACAACTAGAGATGGAAATGTGCCTCACCTTTAATAATACAGACAGCAGGAACTCAAGATGACTTCCAGTCATCATGGCCATAAGGGAATTAGAAATGAAAGACCTGAGACTACATACTTTGTGCAATTGTGAAAACATTTATCATTTATATAGTTTATTGTTTGTATGACCTCTTGACAGTTTGCTATAGTGATTAGTATCTCATAAAACTAAAGCACCCTTCATTTACTTTTCAAGACAATAAGGAATTCGGGGTTGGAGGAAAATTTCCAAGGGATAGAAGAAGCTACTTAATGACAGAACAGACTAATTAAAGGGGCAGAAAGAGGGAGTTCAGGGAATATCTGGAGGCTTGGAGATGGTCTGGGACTGAGCAGCCAAAAAGCTCATAGCAAGATTGGATATTTGACTTGCTCTTGGGAGAAAGAAAAGAGTGAAGTCATTGATAACAAGAACGGTCTTTGATCTCCTTCTACTTCAAAGCATGATAGCTCTAGATTAATATTCAGTACTTCTTTGTTCAGGTACTCCTCTTTAAGCCTCACCCCCTTCCATTAGAGCGAGAAAACATTTTATAGTTTCTAAATTGTCTGTTCATAAGTTGCAAGGGATAAAGTGGAAGACATTCAGGAGCCGGGTACATTAGCATCCTCTTAATGCAGTATGAAGTTGAGGGGCTTTTAATGTGGATATGAGTTATCAAAACTGATTATTGAAATTGCAAAGAAGCCTTGTATGCTGCTTGCAGGCTAAGATGGATGATGACAGCGGAGCCTTTTGCAATATAAATTAGAATGAATGCTCCCCTTTCAAGTCATTGCTCTTTTAGGTGGCTAATTTATCTTTTTATCTCTGATTTATCCTTCCCCACTCACATTCTTAAACTGCCTTTCCCTCTGCTGCTATTTCTTAATGACATGGACTTGGATTGTGACTGATCTGGCAAATTTAGAGCTTCAGAAAGGTGTCTTAAAATTGTTGCCAAGAGCTTTCTGGAGATGGGTAATAACATTGATTGGAATTGATAGTCCCTTGAAGAAGAAGAAGTTGAAAATGTTGCCAGGGCTCCAGGGAGTGACACGAAGTTGATATGTCCATTTATTTTTCCAATTAAGGCTTGGCTATTTCTGTCTAAAGTGGTAAACAGGCATATTATTTTTAGTGCTATTGCTAGTCACAGTAGCAATAACAATATTTATTTAATATATATTAATGTTTCAGTTAGGGTTTTTGTTTTTCACAACATATATTATCTTTGACTAACTTAAACAAAGGAGAATTTACAGAAAAGACTTTGGGAGCTCCTGCAATCATTGCAAGCTGGGAGAGCCAGCCTAGAAACGTGTGAGAATTGAAGACAGCCCTGAAGACAAAAAGCAGGACTCTCCAGAGAGGCCTCCCAACTGGAGCCATCTGAAAATGACCACCCCACCAGCGTAAAAGGAGACGCTAGTCACTTTTAGTCTCTTTGTTCCTCTAGCTGGGATTTAAATTCCAAGGATGGGGCATCTTGTTTGGCCTAGCCAGGGTCACATGCAGGGCTCCTCCAGGGGGTTGTGTGGAACCTCTGGTGACTTCTTATGTCAGCAGGCTTTAATCTAATGGGAAAGACAGGATTGTTTAAGGGCACGCTGAGATGTTGTTACAAATGGGAAATGAATGTTCGGTAACCCAAATATAAATCCATTGCACTTTGTTTGTTGTTAAAACATGCAAAGCCTATTATCAAATGTAACCTCTGCAGCAACACTCTGAGGTATGCAGGCAGTGTTATAACTATTTTACAGACTAAGTAACTTAGAATGAAATATATTAGATAATTCTTCCAAATTGTGTAGGAATTAAGTAACAGAATCATATCCAAGACCAAGAGTCTTGGTTTATATATTTGATGTTCTTTCTTTGCTGTCTCTCCTATTCTTCGGTGCTTTGATAATCAAACAGATGAGGTCCTCAAGGAACTTCAGTTCCAAAACATCTTCTACTTTTATTTCTCTGGCCCTCCCACCCACTGTCACATTCATCTGGAAGCTCCTTGAATTGTCTTCCTTGAAATAATTTGGATTTGAAAAGATGGATTTCAGACACCAAGTGCATTGGCACATTTTCTTCTATCTCTGTGTCTGTGTTAATTAGCAGGAGTTTTAGCTGAATATGCTGGGAATTCTGAAATAAAAGTTGTTGAAACATAAAAAGGTTTATTTTCCCACATAAAAGCCAAGGCAAACCAGGTCTGGTGCTGTGGCTCTGGGACATGGCCGGCAACACAGCATCCTCCTGTCTTTCTGTTCTACCATCTTAGCTTCCAAATTCAACATCTCCTCATTTGTCATAATGACTGCTGGAGTGCCAGACATCAGTTCAAATGTTCCAGATGGGAATAAAGAGGAAGAACAGAAAAGCAAATTAAGGCTTTCTCTACCTGCCCACAGGCCTCCTAAGAAACATTCTTGGAAGTTCCTCCCACCAGATTTGCTTGTATTTCACTGGCCAGAACTTAATTGCATACTACGTTTAGTCCAAGGGACTAAACTTCTCCTGAACCCAGATTTCTTCACCTTTTATTGATGATGGAACCTAATTCTTGGCATCGTTGTGAAGATTAAATGAGAGATGTATGTGCATTTCCAAACAAAAAGGCTTGGCAAATAGCAAGCACCTGACAAAAGTGTATTTCTTTCTATTGTCTCCCTGAGGCCTGGGGTTCGGGGCACCCATGCAGCCTTCAGTGGTTCATTTCCCTTTGCTTTTTGTGCCATCTTACAGTCTAGGGAGAAGATAAGAGTTGTAAAGCCAGTTAGGACTTCATCCAAATGTCAGTAATTATACTGACTAGCTATGTGATCTTCAGCAAATTATTTAACCTCTCTGATCATCCATTTCCTCGCGGCTCGAAATCAACCTTATGAAATTGTAAAAATGTGATAATATAATGTTTAAAAAATGCTCCCAGTCTGGCTCCTGGCATAAGATTAGTGCTCAGGAGGGCCAAGCATAAAGATTTACAGTCACTTAATAATGGAGGCATTTGTCATGGAGAAAAACATTTGACATTTTTAAACTGATTTTCATGATAAATTTTTGAAGGAAGAATAAAGTAGAGGAGCTATGAAAGATCATCTAAATAGTTTTGTTCTTCTACCTGTGAGCTCAAAATATGTCAAACATGATGCTCTCTCATTTTTGTTTTTTGAAGGAAATATTAACTTGCACATAAATTCATTGAGTGTTCACCCAGTATATGCCAGGTGTGCTCCGGATAATAGGAATTCAGCAATACACAAAACCTGACAAGTTTTCTTTCTTTTCTGAAAAACATTATAGAGGCACAAATAAACAAATATATAGCTACTATAATCTCAGGCAGTGATACGGGACCCCCAAAAATCCAGAATTTATTTACTCAAAAATTGTGTATTTATTCTTACATGCTTAAACTTCAGTCACTTCAAAGTCTCTACGTTTGATGCAAGACACCTATTGAGATGCTTTTCTCACTGCTCAAAACAGTTTTTGAAATCATCGATTTTGATGCCTCTTAGTGCCTCTGCCGTTTTTGGTTTCACCTCTTCCACATTGGCAAAACGTTTCCCTTTGAGGACTTTTTTCTTCCAAGGAAACAAATAAACAAAAAAGTTGCTGGGGAACAAAATCAGGTGAATAAGGGGAATGGGATACTGGGGTCAGGCCACTTTTTATCAAAAACCGCTGAACACTCAGTGCAGTGTGGGCAGGTGTGCTCATAAATCACCCACCTTGAAATGGGCAAACGCACTGAAAAAATCGATCCCCCCTAAAAAATGCATTGAAGCCAAATGCAGCCTTTTTTTTTTTTTTCTTTTTGAGTTGGAGTCTCACTCTTGTCGCCCAGACTGGAGTGCAGTGGCCGCTCCCAGCCACCGCAGCCTCGACCTGCTGGGCTCTGGCGATCCTTCCGCCTCAGTCTTCCAAGTAGCCGGAACTACAGGTATGTGCTACCACGCCTGGCTCATTTTTGGTTTATTGTAGAGATGAGGTCTCGCCAAGTTGCCTGGGCAGGTCTCGAACCGGCGGGCTCAGGCCATCCACTCGCCTCGGCTTCCCAAAGTGCTGGGATTACAGGCTGAGCCACCAAGCCCAGCCCAAATGCAGCTTCTCATAATAGCTAGCAGGTCCACTGATGCCAATGGGTTCCTAGAACACTTACCAAGCGGGGAAAGCCTGTTCTACTAAGGGACCACCCTCCAAAATATAATTCTGGTTTTTTGGAGGTCCCCTCTTGTACATGTGGCAAAAAACAAAAAAAGAGCACATGGAAATGAGCTAGAGAAGAATGGCCAGTATCATTCCAGATAAGATGCTTGGAGAGGACACCTTCAAGATGGTGATTTGAAGTCCCTGCTCACCACAAAAGCAACCTAACGGATCTTAGGAAAAAGTCTGTATCTGGGCTGATTACTCAGTTTCCCTAAAAAACTAGCAAGGCTAGCTCCAACTTGCCTGAAATTTCAGTTTCCCTCTGCTATCCTCAGAAGTCCAAGCCTCCCTTAATCACCCTGACACTTTGCCACATAAGACCTGACACGTCCCTAATATAGATTAATCTTCCCTGAACTTTCCACTGCTCTTGAATCTCTTCGTTTGAGAATCATCACGATTTCCTTCAGCCTCAGCCTCCTGGCTGGTTGCTCTCTTTCCTGGCTCCACCTGACTCCTGGCTCTCTTCCTTGGCCTCCGAGTTGCTTTTGCTGCGTTCTTTTTCTCCTCCCCTATTCAAGGCACTGTAGGGCCTAGAAATAGAGGGATGCTCTTCCTTAATTTTCATTGCTGAGTAGAGACCCTTCTATTCCTTTGCTTCATCAAAAGCCTGACTCCTTTGAGGCGCATGTCATTAGGACAACACCACCTGCTTCTTCTCCTTGGTGTCGTCAGCCACAGACCTCGGGATCACACCCTTGAATTCACTGACTATCGCTGCATCCCACTCTCTCTTTGTCTCCACTACAAATGGTAGCATTACGTGTGATCACTTCGATATCCATGCTGATGATCCATTCAATATCTGGTCTTATAATCATTTGTTATCACTTTGAATAACCTTTTCTTCCACACCAACGTGGCTGTCTTCTCTTCCATGTTTACCAATAACTTCACAAGCTCTGCCAAACGTGGCTGGAGAAAAATACTCAACCACACTCCTTGAGTTCATTCTAAGTTAATGACCACAAATCTCAGATGAGCTGTCAACGTTACTTTGCAATTTTATTGCATGTTTCTGGTCAACTCACTCTCTCTGTATCCAAAACAACTATTTTATACCATCACATCTCTCCTTAAACTTCCAAAACTATGTTCATCGGTCTCACTCTTACAGAGAAGAATCAAAGAAATCACAAGGCAGTGAATCTAGCTGTTCCAGAATCTACCACTGCACTCTACCTTTTCTTTGGATGCAGTCCATGAACCAAGGCTGGCATCTCCACTGTACACTGGACCCCATCCCACCTTTCCTCCTCAAGAGAGATGAACCTGCGAGTTTCTCCTCCCTCATCTTAGTTATCATTTTTTTCTCTTTCAGACACACAATGATGACATTAAAGAAGGTTATATAGCCCCTCCGGTTACTGTTCCATGTATGACCCTCCCCTTCATAGCAAAGTTCTTTAAAAAGTTGCATTTATCTTCTCATCTCCCATTCTCACCTCAACCTACTTCAGACTTTTATCCACTGTACCCAAATGAAACCAAATCATCAGAATCCTTCCTTTTGCCAAGCCTGTGGTACATTATCAGTCCTCACTGAACTCTTCTTAGTGCATAATATTTCTAAGAATTATTGCATTCCTATTGTGAACTCAAATGTCAATCCATCTTCACACTTTATACTTGGAATCCCTGAGGGCTATGAGTTCCTTTACATTCATTAATGGATTTGAACTGAAATCAGTGAAGAGGATCTATCTCTCCTTGGGTACAGGTATACTATCTCCCATGACATTTCTCCTGATGGGCTTCAGAGCAAGACTTCTTATGCACAGTCCCAGGCAGGTTTCAACTACACTTGGGCTTTAGAGATTATAAATGGAATTTTACTTGGGCCCAGCAAACAGAAAAGGAGTATTTGATGTTTAATTCAGCTGTGACTTTTTTTAAAAAGCACCCTGTGTTTAATTTATGTAAATTCATGTTGTGTTTTGAGGTTCCAGATTTATTTTGCTTCCTGGTGATTGGTGTTCCCAATCCCTTATTTTGGTTTGCAAACAAATCTGTTCTCATGGATTTGTAAAATTTCCCATCAGTAGTCCCCTGCCCCCACCGAGGGGAGGAAGTGATACATTCACTGTATGTGTCATGTTTGTCTTAAAGCCTAGCCCATCGGATGATTTCTTCTGTTGGTGCAAGCACTGCACATGAGGGTAAACAGTTGCTTCCTGACATGTTGAAATTCAGTGTCATTTCATGTCTGTTTTTTCAGGTCCTCAGCCTATAGAATTGTTGCGGGTCAGACAGAATATGAAGTAGTGAAATACAGGGTTAATCAATTCCAACAGGTCTTTTAATTTGTCCAACAACATGTTTAAAAAATTTTTTTATATCAATATTTTTTATTTTGATATTGTGGGGTACAGTATAGGGTTGGGTATACAAATACGCTTCGTTCAGGCACCCTTGTTGATAAGGGGTGTCTCCCCATCCCCAGACAGATATTGACTACCGTTAATCCTACCTCCCTTTCCCTCCCCCACCATAGTTTCCCACCACTGTCAGTCTTTTTTTTTTATAGTATTATGGTGGATGTTGAAGGTCCGCTATATGAGTGAGAACATGTGATACTCAGATCTTTGTTTCTATGAGAGGTCACTCAGTATTATTGACTCTAGTTCCATCCAGGTTGCTGCAAAGTTCATGATTTCGTTCTTTTTTATGACTGCGTAGTATTCCATCGTGTATATGTACCACATTTTTTAAATCCAGTCCTCTTTTGATGGACAGTGTGGTTGATTCCAGGTTCTTGCTATTGTGAACAATGCTGCGATAAACATACGTGTGCAGGTATATTTTCGGTAGAGTGATTTGAGTTCTTCAGGGTATATTCCCAGTAGGGGGATTGCAGGGTCATATGGTAGGTTGATATTTAGAACTTTTAGGAATCGCCACACTGTTTTCCACAGAGGTTGCACCAGTTTGCACTCCCACCAACAGTGTAGAAGTGTTCCCTTTTCACCACACCCTCTCCAGCAGCTGTTATTTTTTGAGTTATTGATAATTGCCATTCTGACTGGAGTTAGGTGGTATCTCAGTGTGGTTTTGATTTGCATCTCCTTGATGATTAGTGAGGTTGAACTGTTCTTCATGTGTCTGTTGGCTGTTCAGATATCTTCCTTTCAGAAGTGTCTGTTCTTATCTTTTGCCCACTTTATAATGGGGTTGTTTGTTTTTTTCTTTTCGGCACATTTGAGTTCCTTGTAGATCCAAGATGTTAAGCCTTTGTCAGACCTGGAGTTGGCAAATACTTTTTCCCAGTCTGTGGACTGTCTCCCTGCTCTCTTGATGGTTTCTTTGTCTTTGCAGAAGCTTGTCAGTTTAATGAGGTCCCACTTGTCTTGTCTCTTATGTCCTGTGGGTTTCGGTTTGTCCAAGAATTGGATGCCAGTTCCAATTTCCATAAGGGTATGTCTCCTGCATTTTCTAAGGTTCCTATGGTTTGAGGTTTTACATTTAGGTCTCTGATCCATTTAGAGTTAATTTTTGTGAATGGGGACAGATAGGGGTCTTGTTTGAGTCTTCTGCATGTGGTCAGCAAGTTGTCCAGCAGTATTTGCTGAATAGGTTCTCCTTGCCCCAGTGGTAGGTGGTGGTGGCTTTGATGAAAATGAGTTGGTTGAGAAATTGAGGTTTAGCTTCTGGACTCTCAATTCTATTCCATTGGTCTATATGCCTGTATTTGTACCAATACCAAGCTGTTTTGATTATCGTAACTTTATAGTAAAGTTTGAAGTCTGGTAATGTGATACAGCCTGATTTGTTTTTTTTGTTGTTGCTGTTGAGGATTGTTCTGGCTATTCTTGGTCGTTTGTGTTTCCATATGAATTCCTGTGGTGTTTTTCCTAGGTCTGAGAAGAATGTTGCTGGCAATTTGATGGGTATTGCATTAAATCTGTAGATTGCCTTAGGTAGGATGGACATCTTCACAATGTTGATTCTTCCAATCCATGAGCATGGGATATTTTTCCACTTGTTTGTGTCATCTATGATTTCTTTGAGCAGTGTTTTGTAGTTTTCATTGTAAAGATTTTTCACATCTCTGGTTAGGAAAATGCCATGGATTTCATTTTATTTTTTTTTTTTTGTGGCTATTGTGAATGGAGTTGTGCTTTTTATTTGGGTTTCTATTTGTTTATTATTGGTGTAAAGAAATGTGATTATCTTTTGTACATTTATTTTATATCCTGAGACTTTGCCAAAGTCCTTTATCAGTGTAAGGAGGTTTTTGACAGATTCTCTTGGGTTTTCAAGGTACACGATCATGTCATCTGCAAAGAGAGATAACTTGACTTCTTCTTTTCCTATTTGGATACCCCTGATTGCCTTCTCTTCTCTGATTGCTCTAGCCAGGACTTCCAATACCGTATTGAACAGGAGGAGTGAGAGTGGGCATCCTTGTCTTGTTCCCGTTTCAGGGGAAATGGTTCCAATTTTTTCCATTTAGGAGTATGCTAACTGTGGGTTTCTCGTAGATGGCTTTTATTCTTTTGAGGTATGTTCCCCATATGCCTAGATGTTCGAAGGTTTTTATCAAGAAGCGGTGCTGGATTTTATCAAAAGCTTTTTCTGCATCTAATGATATGATCATGTGGTTTTTGTTTTGACATCTGTTGATGTATTTAATTACATTTATGGTTTTACGAATGCGGAACCAGCCTTGCATCCCAGGGATGAAGCCTACTTGGTCATGATGGATGATTTTTGAGATGTACTGTTGAATCCAGTTCACTAGGATCTTGTTGAGAACTTTAGCATCTATGTTCATCAAAGATATTGGCCTGTAGTTCTCTTTCTTTGTTGGGTCTTTGTCTGGCTTGGGTATCAATGTGATTTTAGCTTCGTAAAATGATTTGGGGAGAATTCCATCTTTCTCAATCGCCTGGAATACCTTCAGTAGGATTAGTATCAACTCCTCCTTAAATGTCTTGTAGAATTCTGCTGGAAAGTCATCTGGACCCGGGCTTTTTTTTGTCAGTAGTTTTCTTATTACGTAGTCGATTTCCTTGATTGTTATTGGTCTATTTAGGGTCTCAATCT
>NW_007247749.1:187208-187410 GCF_000164805.1 Carlito syrichta | reverse complement strand
GTTTCATTGATTTTTTTGTATTATCTTTTTGTCTTCTATGTCCTGGATTTGGGCTTTTGTTTTGGTGATCTGGATTCTTCAGCTGAAATTAGTGTTTTAGTGGTCTTGCTTTTCCAGTTTTCTTAGGTGGCTTGTTAGGCTATTAATTTGTGATCCTTCCATTTTCTTCATGTGCATTTGTAGGCATATAAATTCCCCTCTT
>NW_007247749.1:134367-186924 GCF_000164805.1 Carlito syrichta | reverse complement strand
TTGCTTATACTTGATTTATGGCCAAGTATGTGGTCGATCTTAGAGTATGTTCCATGTGGTAATGAATAGAATGTATATTCTGTGGTCTTTGGATGGAGTGTTTTGTAGGTATCAATTAAGTCCATTTGGTCAAGAGTCACATTGAGGTTTCAGATCTCATGGCTGATTTTTTGTCTTGATGATCTTCTAGGGTTGTGAGTGGGGTATTGGAGTCCCCAGCTATAATGTGTTAGAGTCGATATCTTTTTTTAGTTTACCCAGAAGCTGCTTTATGAATGTTGGTGCTCCTATGTTGGGTGCATATATGTTTACGATGGATATTTCTTGTTGATGGTGAACCTTTTATCATTATGCAGTGGCCTTCTGTATCTTTTTTTATTTTTGATAGCTTAAAGGGCATTTTGTCTGAGATTAAGATTGCCACTCTTCCTTTCCTTTGTGTTCCGTTTGCCTGGAAATTTGTTTCCCATCCTCTTACTTTGAGTCTGTGAGTGTCCTTTGTAGTGAGGTGAGTCTCTGGAAGGCAATAAATTGTTGCCTGGTGATATTTTATCCATTTTGCCATTCTATGTCTTTTCAGTGGTGCATTTAGTCTGTTCACATTCAAGCTAATTTTAAAATGTGAGAGTTGATCCCTTTCATAATGTTCTTATAGATGTGTTGTTCTTTCTGTTTGTGTGTTGTCTTTCTTTGGTTCTAGAGTTGGTTCATGTGTGTTTTCATTCTTTTGCCTGTACTCTTGTGAAGAATGTTGTTGTTCTTTTTTCCTTTTCTTCTGTGTTCATACTTTCTTAAGTGTTTCTTGTAGAGTTGGTCTCATGGCAGCATAGGTTCTTAGGGATTGGATATCTCAGAAAGATTTCAATTCTCCCTCACTGATGAAGCTTAGCTTGGCTGGGTAGGTTATTCTCGGTTGAAATTGTTTATCTTTTAGAACTTTGAAGATAGGGTCCAAGCTCTCCTAGCCTGGAGGGTTTCTGTAGATAAATCTGCTGCTATTCTAATTGGTCTTCCCTGGTGGGTAGTCTGACCTTTTTCTCTTGCTGCGTGTAGGATTTTTTCTTTTATACCTACTTTGTTTAGGCAAATTATTATGTGCCTGGGAGTTGATCTTCTCATTTGTTGTCTTGCAGGGGTTCTCTGAATCTCTTGTGTTTGAATTTTTGCATCACTGATGAGATGAGGGAAGTTTTCTTGAATGATTTCATGAAATGTTTGTTCCAGTGTGGCCTCTGTTTCTCTCTCTGCCTCAGGAAGGCAAATTACTCTTAGGTTTGGTCTCTTGAAGTAATCATTCATTTCTTGAAGGTTTTGCTCAGTCTTTTTGAGCTTCTTTTTCATGTTTTTGACAGTTTGGTGTAGTTCTGTGTTTTGGTCTTTGAACTCTGAGATTCTTTCTACTGCTTGGCTAATTCTGCTTTCCATGCTTATTAGTTTGTTATTTATTTCCATCACGGTATTCTTTACTGCTGTTATTTCTGACATCAGCTCCTTCCTATTTTCCTCTTGACTCTCCTCAATTTTTCTATTCTCTCTATTAATGTCTTGATGTCTGGGTTTGTTTCATGTGACCAGTCATTCTGGGGCTCTTCATTGTTTGTGTTCCAAAGTCTGTTTTCTCAGTGTCTGACCTCCCAGGGGTCTGTGTGAGACCTGTATTCTCCTTTTGGTTTTTCTTCTTTTATGCGGTTTTGTTGTTGTTGTTGTTGTTGTTGTTTTCCCTCCCTACTTTTTCCTTCCTTCCATGTCACCATCTTCTTTAATTCTGTTATTCGGGGCTGGAGGGGTTGTTTTTATTTCTATTTGTTCAATCTTCTATTCTTCTTTATGTATGTCCTCTTACTTTGTTCAATTCTGGAGTTGCACTGTAGGTTGGGGGTGGTCCCTTTTGCAGTTTTGAGATTTACTTAAGGGGGTAGCTGTGATTCGAAATCCACCAACAGGTGCATGAATAACCTGAAACCCACTTCCCACTGCCTTGGAATCTGTCCATGCAGTGGGGTTGCAGGTTTACTCCCTGAAATAAAATGCAGTTAACAGAGGGAAGAGAATGGAGCGGGCAGGGCGGGGGGAGAGGCGGGTGGAGAGAGAGAGGAGTAAGGGTGAAAACAGATGAATGTACCAACAAATGGAGAGACAAAAATTGAAACGTGTAAAAACAATAGACCACGGCTACAAACTGACTAACTCCCATACAAAAAAAACTAAAACATACAATATTACTAACATACAAGCTTACCAATCTCCTTATTGGTGTGCTATTCCTCTATACAAAGATATGGTTTACAGAGAGAGGTAAAGAAGGGAAGAGAAGGAGGAAAACAAAAGAGGGGGACAAAACAGAAGGAATAGAATCAAGTTAGTAGACTAACAGAAGCAATCAAGCACACTCTGAGACTTTTCTTTTAAGTCAAATATCCTTTCAGCTCTGATTTCTAGCTGTCTTTTCAGGCTGGTAAGTTTGTTCACAGTTAGGTTCAGTTGCCCCTGGCCTGTTGTGAAGGGCAGTTCAGATCATCACTCAGTTCACGGCTGCCCAGTTCACCACTCAGATCTGGCCGGTGTCTGTCAGGCTTCCATTTTTCCCCTTTCAGTGTTGTTACCTTGAATCGCCAGCAGGTGGTGTTATCCCTCACTCCAGATGGTCTTTATCTCAGCAGCTCACCTGCCCCTAAGGGGAGGGAGATGTTGCCTCAAGGCACACGGGAGGAGACCCACAGCCTAGCAGGATGTCTTGGTGGTAGTAGACCTCAGCAGATCTTGCTCGCAGGGGCTTCAAGGTCTGAAGTCATGGATCGTCTCAGGCACGGGCGTGCAATGTTTAATGGCTGCCTTGGCGGCAGTGGCTACAGCTCACCTCAGGCACAGGCGGTGCAATGTGGAATGGCTGCCTCAGAGGCGGCGGCAGCAGCTACGACTTGCCTCAGGCACTGGCGGTGCAATGTGGAATGGTTGCTGGTTGCGGCGGTGGCAGCAGCCACAGTAGCTGCCCAGACCACAGTGATACCTCAGCAAAGTCTATGGCCGAGCTCCGTGTGAAGAGCAGGCTGCTGACGATGGGATCTGCAGCCTCCGGGGAGAGAACCAGAGTCTCTTTGTGTTCTCCTCGGTGGAGAGTCTCACAGACCAAGCTGCCCCGTCGCCATCTTGCTGGAAGTCAAAAATTTTTAACTTAAATTTCTTTAAGCTGACCATCATCCAGGTCTCCAAGACCCCAACAATCAGTTCCTGTTATCTCATATGCAACCAGCTTTATTTAACAAAGGATGGAGAGTTCTCCTTGGTAGTAACCTTTGTCTTCTATAGGTTGAACTATCTGAAATGGCTGATTTTCAGTTATTATTTTAATCTATAAAAATGGCAATTTTTTTTTTTAGTTGGAGTCTCACTCTGTTGTCCAGGCTGGAGTGCAGTGTCATACTCACGGCCACCGCAGCCTCGAGCTGCTAGGCTTAGGCGATCCTTCTGCCTCAGTCTTCCAAGTAGCTGGAACTACAGACGCACACCACCATGCCTGGCCAAAAAAATGGTGATTTCATATGACCTGACCTAATATTTGGGAAGGAGCACCTTCCCCAGAGGCTCCCACCTACATCTTGTTGACCAGAACTATATGACTTGGACACTTACAGCCTCAGGCAGAGTGGGAAACAAACATTGTGTGAGCCTTTGGGGCAGCCAGTCCAGTGCCTGCCATGAACAATTTCGTTCTTTCTGAGTTGCCAATCTTCTGTTTAGTCCCCTGCCTTTAGACCAGAGCCCCCAGAGCCTCTGTTACAGGATGGGCACCATTCCTTCACAGACCCAGGGCTTATAACTCATTGTTAAAAATTCTTACTCCACACCTCAACACATGAGCACATCTAGGTCTCCTATGTGATATCTACAGATTGTGAGGAATTACATTTCAGAAAGTGGGACAGTAGTGACACAATTTCAGGCCTTCTGTCTAAATGAGCCATAATGCCACTTCTGTTTCACCACATTCGTCCTATGATGGCAAGGCTAGAAAACTGCTATAAATCTAAATCTTTATACATATTATTTAACATAGTCCTCACAGCAAGCGTTTAACATCTCTTCTGTTGCTATTTTATACACTGGAAAATGAAGTCTCAGAGAGGTTAAGTCCAAGGCCCTGTAGCCAGCAAATGTCAGAGCTTCTGTTTAAACCCAAGTCTGCCTCAGTCCAAAGTTTCTGCTTGATTCATTCCATTAAATTGCTAAGTGGATCTCTCCCAGGGCAGTCATTTCCTAATACCTACAGGGCCCCTGAGTCACCCAGTATGTCTTAATGGGACTGACAACAAAGGGCAGCATAAGCATTTCTAAGCAGTCACTCTCACAGTTAGAGTTGCTGAATCTGCCCTAAATCCTGGCCTTTCCATCCCCTGTCCTAGACCCTTGCTCACACGTGGATTTGAATTGGTGGAAATGTCAAAAAAAATCTTCTAGATAGAAAGATTGTTTAGAAGGAGGAAGAGCATAAGCAAAAATGAGTAAATAAAGCTCTGGAAGATTGCATGATTCAGCTTGATTAAAGTATAGATAAGCAGTGGTGGCCTATAAGCTTAGAAGGTCAAGTTCAAATCATACCTTTAGGATCATGACTGCAAGGCAGAGGAGTTTGATCTTTCTTTGACCAGTAGTGGTGAGGTATTAGAGATTATTTTTTTAATATTAGAGATTTTCACACAAGACAGCTAAATTACACTTTGTGTTTTGTGCTATGACTTTAAAATTTTAAACAGTTTGAAAATTGCCTTGAATACTAAGTAAATATGAAAATATCACTACGAAAATTCCCAAGGGAGAGTTGAACATTTTGTGTCCTTTTCTGTCATCGTTTTTTTCCCAAGTTAATAGCAATGAAATCGATAGTTTGTGCATCAGAAGAACTATTAGCCTTTAAATAGACAATACGGAAAAGAAAATATCTCTGAACTCAATTTTTCTAGTAAGAATAAAAGTGGCTCCTACTTATGTCAAATTAGAAATGACCTTAAGCATCTCTTAAGTCGATGTTAAAATAGTTCCCAAATGGTAAGACCAGCATGGAAAATGGATTGAGTAGTATGACTTTCTTGTCTAGATAGAATGGTTATGCTTCAGAGTCAAATTTAAATATCATGTTGAAAATATTGAAGAACTTTAGTGGCCCATTTATAAAATTGAGATGTTTCATGCAGTAAACTCAGCTAGATGGTTTTAAGTTGGTGGTTTTTATTTGTCCAAGTAATGCCACATTACGGGGGGATCATAGAAAGCAGCACGTCCATCTGTGAGTCAGGAATGAGTGAGTCAGCAGCCCTGTGCGAAGAGCCCTCTATCCTTGTGATTACTGAAACCGATGTTTTGGTTGGACTGGGTAGTTTACCAGCAAGTTAAGATAATTGAGTATTAAAGAGGAAACCCCTGTTGAGAGAATCGGTTGTGAAAAGATAAAATGAGGAAATGAAATTATTGACAGAGCTGAGAAGTATTCAGGGATGTCTCTATCAAATGAATCAACCTCTCAAATGACTTGTTTAACTGTTTGTGTTTGAGTGAGTCAAAGGACAGGCAGGTAAGAGAAGCAATTGAAAAGAATACTTTGCAAATGTGTTTCCTCCAGTACTTAGATTTGAAGGCAGTCCCTGTTGTTGTTATTGAAAGGAGAGACTTGTCAAATAATGCCTTCTTTACAATAAAAGTCTAAGACGGTAGTGATACCTGAAGAAGAAAGTGAATTGACGTTGGCTAAAAAGTGAGGACTTCTCTATCCAATTCGAAACACTGCTCTGACATCCCTCTTTTGAAAGGATTGCTCTGGAAAAAGAAACTGCAGTCCATCCAGTGATTTAGGTTTTTTATATTCCAAGTGAGGGTCAAGTATGAGGTAAAGAATCGTCTGAGTTCCCCAAGAATACTGTGATGGCAAGACCAACTCCCAAACCTGACTGGTACCACCTTACCTTGGCTCGGGGGAACGAAATGGGAACTGTCCAAGCTACTCAAGGGCAAGCTTTGACCTGTTCATAGGCACTTGGTTTAAATTATGGGAAGATTTAATTTCTAAAAATAGTGACAAAGAACAGCAAAGCCTGGAGACTTTGCCTGAGCTTTAATCGAATCATGATACCATTTATTTTTGGAATGCTGACGTTTCTGAAACTCTTCAGATGCAAAATCAATGCTAAGTAGTTTTATAGAAATGGGATGCATTTTACATGAGATTACCACCAGAGCAGAGGGCAGTGATGCACAAAGGAGTGCAGAGACAGTGCCCTGAATATACCGCAAAGCTCAGTCTGGGCGCCACACAGGCACCAGCTGCCTCTGTACCACATTTTCAAACCTTTATCATTATCCTTTAAACTCTTTTTTTGCTCATCTTGGAGTCTTCCTGTGCTAGCTTTGTCTGTCCCCCTGAATTGACCACTCATCATATTCTTAGGTAGTCCTCCCTGTTTTAAACACATTAGGGAGTCATTTGTGGATAGAAAATATTTTATACCATAATAAAATCAGTGATAAAACAACCTAGGAAATTGGAATGGATAAAGAAAAGAGCTGAGAGCTGAACCCAAGAACTCTTCAACCTTTAGATTTTGGGGAAAAGTTAAGAGTTTGGAAAAAGACCTAGAGAGACAAGATGTAGGACACTAGTGATCTCGACTGAGGTATTTCCTATGAAGTACTGTGGACCAAATCCTGATTGTAGTGTGTTGAGAAGAAAATAGGTGTTGAGGAAATGGAGACAGCCATAAGACAACATATTGAAAAGTTTTGTTTAAAAAGAAGTGCCAAACCATGAGGCAAGGAATGGAGGGTCACAAGTCTTTTATAAAAACTTCTTTAAGATACAAACAATGCACAAAATACGCACGTTCTTAAGTATATAACTAAGACACACTTATACACACATGAGTGCAGTGAAACTATCACTACATTCATGATAATAAATATGTCTAGCAAACCCCAAAGTTTCCCTTTACCTCTCCCACTCCTCCCCCTAGGAAACCACCAATCTTCCTTCTGTCACTGCAGATCAGCTTTCTTTTCTAGAATTCTATATGCATGGAATCATTCAATATGTTCTTTTTATCTGTCTTCCTTTACCCAGCACAGTTAGTTTAGAATTTGTCCATGTTGTTGCAGGTATTAATAATTCGTTCCTTTTTTGTTGCTAAGTGGTATTTCTATTATATGGTTATATCACAATCCGTTTATCCATTCACCTGCTACATTTGAGTTGTTTTCAGGGGTTTTTTTTACTATGACAAAGCTTCAATGAATACTCTACATAGACAATCATATAATCTATGAATAAAGACAATTTTACTTCTTCCTTTCCACTGTAGATGATTCCATGGCTTTGCCTTGTCTCGTTGTACTGAGTAGAATTTCCAGTAAAGATATTGAATAGAAGTAGTAAGAGCAGATATTCTGTCCTTGTTTCTAATTTTACGGGGAAATAATTTAGTCTTTCATGGAAAAGTATGAAGTTAGATGAAGGCTTTCCATAGATGCCGTTTACCTGGTTGAGGAATTTCCCTTCATGGTTATGACATGGATGTTGAACTTTGACAAATGCTTTTTTATTCATCTTCTGAAGTGATCGTATGTTTGTCGATTTGCTTTTCAGTCTGTTAATATGGCAAATTACATTGATTGATTAGTGAGTGCTATAACTTTGTTAAGAATGTTTCCATATATGTTTATGAGGATATTTTTCTCTTGGGCAGGTTGTCTTCATCTAATTTTGGTATCAGAGAGATTCTGACCTTATACAATGAATTGGGAAATAATCCTCCCTCTTCAATTTTCTGAAATGATGTGTAAAATCAGTATAATTTTAAAAATTTTGGGCAGAATTTACCAGTGAAGTCACTAGGAATGCAGTTTTCTGGGAATGCAGTTTTCTTTGTGGCCATGTTTTTTGTTTGTTTGTTTTTTTGGGGGTTTTTTTTGAGTTGGAGTCTCACTCTGTCACCCAGACTGGAGTGCAATGGCCGCTCCCGGTCACTGCAGTCTCAATCTGCTGGGCTCCAGCGATTCTTCCGCCTCAGCCTTCCAAGTAGCTGAAACTACAGGCGTGCGCTACCACGCCCAGCTAATTTTTGATTTATTGTAAAGATGAGGTCTCGCCAAGTTGCCCAAGCGGGTCTTGAACCCAGGGACTCAGGCAATCCACTCACCTCAGCCTCCCAAATCACTGGGATGACAGGCTGAGCCACTGAGCCTGGCTGTGGCCATGTTTTAAACTTTAAAATTCAATCTCTGTAATAGATGCAGGTCTATTTGTGTTATCTCTTTCTTCTTGAGTGAACTTTGGTAGTTTGTCTTTAAATGTATCCATTTCATTTAAGATGTCAAATGTATTGGCATAGCATTTTCTGTGGTATATTTTTCTTATGTTTATAATATATTTAGAATCTATTCTGATATCTCCTCTCTCATTCTTGACATTAATAAGTTATATCTTTTCTGTTTTGGCTTTACTGATGTCTCTTCTTCTCTCTCTCTTTTATTTATCTCTACTCTTTTCTTTAGTTTTTCCTTTCTGCTTTCTTTGGGTTTTATTTGTTCTTATTTTCCCAATTTCTTAAGCTAAAAACTGGAGTCATTTATTTTCTTATTTTGTATCTAAGATTGCCCTGTAAGTACTGCTTTAGTTACATCCCACACATTTTGACATGTAATGTTTTCATTTTCATTCAATTCATAATACTTTTATTTCTCTTTTGATTTTTTCTTTGACCCAAGCTTATTTAGAATGTGTTTCATTTCCAAATACATAGGACTCTACCAGAGATCTTTCTACTTTGGATTTCTAATTTAATTCCACTTTGATCCAAGGATAAACCCTGACACGGATTTTTTAAAAAACATATTGAGACTTGTTTTATAGAATAGAATATCATCTATTTGGGTGATGTTCCATATACACATGAAAAGAATGCCTAATCAGCTACCGTCAGGTGTAGTGTTCTATCAGTGTCAATTAGGTCAAATTGATAGTGTTAGTCAAGTCTTCTATATCCTTACTGGGTTTCTATTTATTCTATTATAATTATTGAAGCTATCATTATGGATTTTTCTATGTTGGCTTTCAGTTTTGCCTCTGGTATTTTTAAACTTTGTTATTAGATGTATAAATATTTGGAATAGTCAAATCCTCTCTATGATTGCCATCTTGATCAGTACGAAATGATCCTTTTTATCCTTGATAATATTCTTGGCTCTGGAACCTACTTATTCTTATATGAATTTAGATGTTTTAGATTTCTTTTGATTAATGTTATCATGTTTATCTTATTCCATTCTTTTTCATTTAACCTATTTGTGTCTTTATATTTCATGTGGTGTATTATAAAGCTGCATACAGTTGGGTCATGCTTTTTCATCTTGAAAATGTTCGCCTTTCAACTGGGGTGTTTACACCATTTACATTTAAATATTTTATCGCCAGGTCAGGCTTAAATCTGCCATTTTGCTTTTTGTTTTCTATTCATCTTATCTGTTCTGTTGAAATAAAAGTTTTAGACAAATTAAATTTAACAGTATTTAACTGAGCAAAGAACGATTTCAGAATTGGGCAACCCCCAGACCACAACAGGTTCGGAGAGCTGTGCTCCATAATGTGGGTCAGCAGCACTTAGCAACAAAAAACCAAAAGTGAGGCACAGAAACAGTGTGATTGGTCTGATCAGTTGGCAGTCTGTGACTGAAGCTTAGCTGCGGTGATTGATTGAGTTCAGCTATTTATCACAGAAGTACACTCCTAAGTTAGACTTTCAGTTCCTATATGAGGGAGACTCAAAGGAAACCGGAATTTATTTATAAAAAATGTGTGTTTATTCGTACATGTTTAAACTTCAGTCACCTTGAAAGTACTCTCCAGTTAATATAATAAAATCAAGTCGCTTTTTCCACTGCTCAAAGCAGTCTTTGATCTCGTCAGTTTTGATCCCTTTTAGTGCTTCTGCCATTTTTTGTTTCACCTCGTCCACATCAGCAAAAGATCTGTTTGAGGATTCTTTGTTTTGATTGGGGAAATGAACAAACAAACAAAAAGTTGGTCAGGGCAGGGCTGGGTGAATAGGGAAGGTGGGGCACAGGGGTCATGCTGTTTGGGGTCAAAAATACTCAGCGTGGTGTGGGCAGGTGTGTTGCCATGGTAGAAAAACCAGTCATCTGTTTGTCACAACTTGGGACGTCCCTTTCGCAAGTCATGATGCAACGTTCTAAAAACTTTCAGATAAAAACTTTGGTTGACTGATCCAGAGGGATCAATTATGAGTATACTACAAGGGTCTCACCCTACAAGAGATAATTACAGGTTTTGTGGGGGGTTCCCCCTTGTACATACTAATTTAGTTTGCTGTTCATTCCATAAGGGCTCACAGCAGAGAGGAACTCTCAGGCCACCTTTAACAGTTCGTCGTATGCTTTTTCTTCTTTTTCTGTTCTGTTTTGGGCGAAATGTTTATGCTTCCATTTTCTTTCTTTTGTTAGTTTGTTGCATATAACTCTCCTTTCTTACTTTAATAGTAACTTCAGGATTTATATTGTAAATGTTTATCTTCTTGCAGTCTACCTTCAAGCAAGTTTACACCACTTCACATAAATATAAGAATCTTTTCCCAAAGGTCTTCCATTTTCCCCTTCTTTGCCTTTGTGCTTTTGTCATACCGTTTACTTCTACATATGTTATGAACCTCATCATGTATTGTTATTTTTTTGACTTTTAGGTCACTTATCCATTAAAGGGATTTTAATAAGAAGGAGAATAATGTTCAGTCCTTTGTGTAAATCCCAATTTCCATCTGGTGTCATTGTCTTTCTGCCTAAACGATTGCCTTCACCATTTCTTATACAGTACTTCAGGTTTGCCGGTGATGAATTCTTTCCAGTTTCATATTTCTAATGAGAGTCTCTTTGGTCGCTATTTTTTGTTTATGGTTGGTATGTGTTCGATATAAATCTTTACAATTTGATTGCTCACTTGTGTGCAAAATGGAAACTAAGGATGTGGAGAGAGCATAGACACCATAAAAGTACAGTCCATGAGTAGGCGAGAAAGGGGGTCCAGGACACAGGGACGGGGTCCTGATAAAGTCAGGACAATCCACCTGGAGAAACAAGAAGACAGGCAGGACAGATGTTGACAGGTGTGAGTGTTAAAGGATCCTAATTTTTTAAAGAATTCAAACTGGGTTTAAATGCAGCATCCGGCACTCTATAGCTGAGTGTTTGTCAGTAAAGTGTTCAAAGCCTTTGAATTTCAGTTTTCACACCTAGAAAAACTAATTTCTCCTTTCCTCACAACTAACTACAGCCATGAAATGAGGTAATGCTACCAAACGCTTAACACCGGCCTGGCACATGGTGCCCACTCAATTTCTGTGAGCAAAGGTGTGTTGCTTTTAGATGCTTAATTGACTAAGTAAAGAAGAAAAGACTCTGGGAGCTCATTTTTCCACCTCTGCTTTCTCCTCTCCCCCTTCCTTCACCCCTCCTTCTTTCCTCAAAGAACATATTTAAAATCCAAATGCCAGGCTGTCTGCAGGTGCGGTGTTCAAGACTGATAACATTTGGAGGCCAGATGTTAACTGACGTAAACGATATTAAGTGCAGTGTGGACCGGAGGCGGAGGCATTGATTTCCAATTTTGTGATTATGATTTGAGTTTATGGCAAACCACACTGCCGCTCCTTCCACCTCTCTACCTCCACCAAAAGGACGTATGTGGCTTATTCATTCTCAAGAGAATATAAATTATTATTTAAAACACAAAGTTTTTGAAATGCTAAGTGATGGCCTTTTGCAAACCTAGAATCCGGAACTTACCCTCATTGTGTACCCCTCAACACCTCCTTTGAAGCTCTCTCCGAAAGGTCAATGACTTGTGAAATTGGCTCTGAAAACCTGTCTCATTTTCTGAAATAAATCCGGAGTAATAACCACAAAAGTGCTTCAAGCCTGTGACAAGTTTTTGCATCAACTGATATTTTAAATGTGAGTTTTCTTGGGACTGATGTAGGGGTTGGCCCAAGGGCATGAAATTAATAAATGAGCCCTTCTCTGAGTGAAGAAATAATTTAAAAAATAAAAACAGGTTGGCTTTGCTGGGGATCACAGCATTATTAGTGTTTAATGCAGTCACACAGTCAATTATTCATTCATTAGTCCACTGAGCATATATTCATTCAGAACCTGAGGCATGTCCCAGAAAAAGTTAGGCACTAGTTAATACCTTGCTAAATGCAACAGATGGACTTCGTGGGGCTTGAGTTTTATGAAAGAGGAAGGTGATAAAAGAAAAAATACAGACACATACATACAGCAAAAAGTTGTAACAGGTACTTTGAAGAAAAGGGACCTACATAAATAATGGGTAGGGTGAGGAATTTTTTAAATCTGGAATTCGGAGGATACACATGCATGTTTGTTACATGGATCTATCAGGTATTGGTGGGGGCTGAACTTCTAGTGTGCCTGTCATCCAAATAGTGAACATTGCATGCAGTAGGTGATCTTTCAACTCTCTCTCCACTCCTTTCTCCCCACCTTTGGAGTCCCCAGTATCTATTGTTTCCATCTTTACCTTTCTGTGTACCCACCCATCGATGACGTAAACCAAAGCTTAAAGAGTGAAAAGGCTGCCGTAAGAAGAGTAGAGGATAAAATAGAGAGGCCAGCATTTGGTCATTAATTCATTAAACAAGTATTTAGTCAGCACTTTCTATGAGCCAGGAACTGTTCAAAGTGAAGAGGAGACACCCAGTAATACACACGTGTGCAAAATTGCTGAATTGAGAAAGGATTTAGCTTGTTTCTGGAACAGAAAGAAAGTCCCAAGGCTGAGTCATACTGAATGGGGTGTGGAGGACGCAGTGTGGTAAAAGATGAGGTTGGGCTGAGCACGGTGGTTCACGCCCGTAATCCCAGCACTTTGGAAGGCTGAGGCAAGTGAATCGCTTGAGCCCAGAAGTTCGAGACCAACCTAGGCAGCATAGTGAGACCTCGTCTCTATAAAAAATAAATGGCTGGGCATGATAGTGCACACCTGTAGTCCCAGCTACTTGGGAGGCTGAGGCACAAGGATCGCCTGAGCCCAGGAGGTCAAGGCTGCAATGAACCAGGATGGTGACACTGCACTTGAACGTGGGTCACTGAGTGAGACCCTAACTAAAAGAAAAAAAAAGATGAGATTGGTGGGGTGGGACTAGATTATGTGAAGAATTGTAATCCATGGTAAGGAGTTTGGATTTTATTCTAAGGGCGGTAACATGATTTTATTTTTTGTGTTAAAAGATTGTTCTTGCTGTTGTGTAGAGAAGGATTTGGAGGGCAGACTGCAGGGAGTAGAAGCAGGGCGATCCATAGGTCAGCAGTTCTAGTTCAGATGAGAGAGTTTAATGCCCTGAAACAGTGGTGGCAGAAAAGACAGAGAAAATGGCATCATTTTTTGGACAGGACTTTTCGGTCAACTGAAAAAAAAAAGGTGAGTGAGAAAGAAAGTGACATAACGGATGATTCTGATTTGTACAGCGGTATAGATGGTGGCTTCGTTAATTACAGGGAGGGAGGATGGCTGAGTAAGTAGTTGGGGACAGAGGACAGGAACTGGGGGAAACTGGGCTAAAGATGAAAATAAATGCAAGTGTCCTAGCCTGTGTCTTAAAGAATTAAATCAACCCCAAAATGGAATTCACTCTTTCATGGGTTAGCATATCCACCATCACTGGAGAATACAGGTGGAAGCTAAAGGGTCACTTATTTGCAATGTTTTGGATACTAATTTCAAGTCGATTTCTAGAGCTGATTTCTAGATGGTATGTGAGAACTTATAAAAGAAAGTAGCAATTTCTTGAACTGTCACTGGTTGAGTAAGAACTAGTTTCTCAGGATCAATCTCATCTCCCTAGTTGACTTTGAGCTACTGGAAGCTGGCACCATATTACTTAATAAATGTTTTATTTAGTTGATTTATTTTGTTATTGGTAGGGAAAACTGGCTTGTGAATTGGAGTATTTCTATCTTATTAAGACAACATTTAACCATCATTTATAATAACTTTTTTAAAATGGAGAGTATAGTCAGGAAAATATTGAGCTAGTAGAATAATTTGCATAAACAAAGTTCACACAGGGGCAGAAAACACAAAGCTGGTTTCCTTCCACTCCCACCCCCGCTTTCAAATGTCTACTGCAAAAGTGTTCCCACAAGAAATGATCCTATTTTAAGGAACCCTTTCTTTCCTGAGAATGGCTGTTCTACAAAAAGTGACTGTTACTGGTAAGAGTTATCATATACCTTAGGGGATTTTAGTGGATAAAAGTTGAGTGAGTCTGTGAAATTTCAACCACGATGAGAAAATATGAAGACACATATACTTTATAACATCCCTATTTCTGAAAAAGCTTTTTTTAAAAAACCTGGAAATGGATGAGACTTGCTTGAAATAATGTTCTTATAAGTTCTTAGTTAAGAGGTGAGAGTGTTTACAATTGGTCTTGTTTCTCTTGCACATTAAATCATATGACACAGGAACAGCACAATGTGAAATTATCAAAGAATCACACTAAAAAATGGACCTAAGAATTTGAAACACAATTTTTCAAAACCTGGTCCTTATCTTACAAACTCAGTAGAAAAAATAGGTAATGGTGTTATTTTGTTGTTGTTGTTTATCCATTTCCTTAGTGAAATGTTTATAAGCAAAACAGTATCCCAAGCAACAAACAAAACAACTTTCAAATGGAAGTTTTCAGCAAAATTAAAGCTTTCTACCAAGGGACATCAAGAAGTACTTGTGGCATTTCCATCTTTCACACCATCAGTACCAAGGTGTGAGAATGACTGCTAGATGTGTGGTCATGGGCCTTTTCCTTTGGGCTGGGTGCTGAATGGAGGGCATTCCAACCCCTCCCTGCAGGTGACGTTTGATAGCAAGTCTCTGGTTCTTCCTTATGAAGCTAGCTTTCAGGGGTTAACGAGTGCAGAGGGCAAGAGATGACTCAGAATCCCCACACCACTCCCAATCCTTCGTGTTGGAGGGGAGTTGGTAAAAGTTATTTGGTCCCAAAGCATTCCTTCCTTCACTTGTTCATTCATTAGATATTGATTAAGTACCTATATTCTGCTAGGCAAGGCCTTTAGTATTGGGGTAAGAAATATGAAAAAGATCCAAACCTAAGTATTCTCTGACTCATTGTGTTACTTAAAAGAGGAATCGAAATGGAGACAGGAAAGAACCCAAAGACAAGCATTACATACCCCCGTAAGATCTCAATTTAAATGACACCATCTGAGAAAGATGGATGGTATCCCCTAGTGAAATTTAATAGGCATCCTACATGGTTGGACAGAGGAGACCTGCTGACCATCCATACTAAAGAATCATTGTTCTCTAATCTGTCTCTATCACATTATTGTATTCTCTTTCCTTCGTAGCATTTACCATGAGCTGAAATTATTTCATTTGACTTAGTTTTTGTCCATCCCTCCCCAGGGACTTTGTCTTGTGTATTGTGTATTCTCAGGCTGAGAACAGTGCCTTGTTCCATGGTGGATCCTTAAAAACATTCACTGAATGAATGAATGATCATCATCATTAACGACCACACTCGAGCACCAGTGTTTCTCTGTCTCCAAAGTGTCAGCAAGATGTCTAAACTAAAAGGCCTCTCCAAGATGTACCCCACAGCTCCATTTCAGGTGGGGGGGGCAGGATGCAGGGAGTCGCTGTTTCATCTCAGAGAGCCCCCCATGAAGCAGGAGTAGAAGCCAGATCCCCAGAATCCCAGAGCTCTTCAGCATTCCTGTGTTCCCTCTGGATAAGTCTTTCTGTGGGGAAAGCAGTATTGGATGATTGCCGTGAATGTAATTTTCAAAGCTCCTGGGAAGAAGAGGAAGCAGTGGGAAACTGCTTCTAGAATTCTGATGAGCTGAACATCAGCATTCTCCCTCTTTGTCTATGGGAGGAAAGTCATCGACTTTGGAACTGGATTCGTAGGGGAGAACTTCGGTGTTCTGCTGTAGCTGTGGCCAGAGGAGTTCTGCTTGCCGTCGGCGAGGGCCTGAGCTCTGCCCGTTACTGGCTGGGTTTTGCACAGCTAAGTCCTTCATTAGAAGTTAGGACTGATATCCAGTGATCTATCACAGAAACAAAGAACAGAGTACCCTATGTTTTCACTCATAAGTGGACCTTGAACAATTATCATAAGACTATAAGAAAGGGATTGGCAGTAGTGGGAAACTGACAGGGGAGGGGGATGGGATTCGCAGTTGAGGGAAACTACCAGGGGAGGGAGGGGCACACCTCATCAACAAGGGTACCTGCATAATCAGCATTTTGATAGCAAGTTTGATAGCAAGTCTCTGCTTTTTTTTATAAACCTGAATTGTACCCCACATCTTTATAATAAAAAAAAGAAGTTAGGACTGGCTGCAGCTTGCAGTCCTTAGTTATATAAAGGTGGGCCACTGTCATTATGGGTGAACGTGCATGTACCTGTTCAACTTTCCCACCTACAGGGGACAGATAGCACATGAAGGTGATGGCCAATATGAGTCCATAAGTAAACAGGGGCATGATTATTTGTATTAAACGAATAAGCACTTGAAGATGTTAGTTTCTGAGTACAACTGAGGAGAATATTCTCAAATAGAATGTCAAAGAAATAGCATTTTAGCCAGGCTCGGTGGCTCAAGCCTGTAATCCCAGCCCTTTGGGAGGCCGAAGTGAGAGGATTGCCCGAGTCCACAGGTTCATGAACAGCCTAGGCAACTTGTCTAGATCTTGTCTCTATAATTAAAAAAAATAAAAATTAGCCGGGCATGGTAGCGCACACCTGTAGTTCCGGCTACTTGGAAGGCTGAGGCAGAAGGATCCCCGGAGCCCAGCAGGTCGAGGCTGCAGTGACCGGGAGTGTGCCACTGCACTCCAGACTGGGTGCAGCCTGGGCGATGGAGTGAGACTCCAACTCAAAAAATAATAATAATAAAATAATAAAATAAGAAGAAACAGCATTTTTTTTCAGGAATATACCTCCCATAAACACACACACACTGTATACACAAACATACACTTTACTAAAAAGACAACATTTCCCATCAGCAAAAACTTTTAGTTCCTGAGACACCGCAGCAGGTAAAGAGAAGCTTCATTTAGGAATTCCAGAGGTCTTCGAGGTTTTCATCCCAAAGGAACTGGCTTGTTTCTCAAATGAGAGATATACACTGTGAAGTACTTGTGTTTATTCAACAAACATTTGTCACGTGCCTTCTGGTATGAGACCAGCTCCAGGCCCTGAGAGTCCAAAACTGAGTTTAGTCTTGATTCCTGCTTCTAGGAGCCCCCAGTCTGGTGGAGGAGGACAAAACTGAGTTTAGTCTTGGTTCCTGCTTCTAGGAGGCTCCAGTCTGGTGGAGGAGGACAGAGAAGTAAACTGAGAAAGACAGTGGAGCATGGCAGGTTCTGGGACCAGGAAGTGGTCTGCGGGGACAGGGAGGGGAGGACCAAGGCCACAGAGAGCAGGTGTGATGAAAAGAGGTCACACTTTAGAGCTTTTCAAATGAAGTTGTATGTTGTGGGGCCCCCGTTTTCTCCTCTTTGAAAAGGGGCAGAGAGAATTAGCCTGCCACGGTTGTGATAATTCAGTAATGTAGAAGAGTAATGTTTAAGAAAGAAAAGCAACATTGAAACCGTAGTCTCCAAATAGCAGCGAGCCACTCTGCTGACCTGTGAATTTAAACCCCTTTTGTGGAGCTTGGGGTCTTTTCTGTGGGTCCTTATTTGTTAGAATACGCCAAGGAGGTACATCTAGAGAAGGCTTGAGCCAAGAATGAAAAACACTCCCTGGCTCAGCAAGGAATTGCTCCTGGGCGGTTGCTTCATGGGTCTTTGTTACAGAAATTGGAGTTTGCGCAGGTAATTGGGGGATCAGGAAACAACCACCCTGGGGACAATTGCAGGCAATTCTGCAACCACCTGGCTTAACTTGGATTCTTGGAAGCAGAGCTTCTTTTGGTTTAATCAAAGGTTTCTTGTGCACCTTGTGGTTCTGCCCTTTATCCCTGATTTTTCCTCCCAGGCTGACAAGTAAGGCTTCCGTCATCTTTCTCGCTCCGAGACGGCCAAGCAGCCCCGCCTGCCGGGCTTGGAAATGGGGCCTGTAGCTGAAGACGGGTGGCCATCTTCTGCCATCTGCTGGCCCCTCCCGTCACCGTCACCAGCCATGGACTGGTTTTGCAAGGATTCCCAGGGAAGGGAAACTGCCCGGAGAGAAAGTATGGGGCAGAGAAGGTCCCTGCTTTTACTGAAAAACAAAGAGATGAGAAGCTGGTGTCCGAGGGCTTTTCCTCCAGGTTGGCTGTGTTAAGATGTGGCCATTTCAAGCAGCAGAGCTAGGGATGCAGGTTTGTTTTGCTTAGGGAGGACCCAGCAGTGCTTTTTAAAGAATTTATCTTATTTTATTTTTAGATCCTTGCCTGGCAAGGCCGATCAAATATGTGAACGCCACACCACTATGGGTTCATGTAAAGGAATCAACAGAAAGCCATGCCAGTAAGAATTAAGGTAGGAGTGAGGGTGTCAGAAATAGGGAAGGGATGGGAGAAACAGTTCACAGCAAGTTTCAGTATTCTTTAGCAGGCTCGAGCTATTTACGGGATTCTGACCCAGATGCCTGAAATACAAAATGAGTAATGCTGAGTCCCTTCTCTCTTGGAGATAACAATCTATTGGGGAGCAGCTAGACCCATGGAGACTTAAACAGGGAGGTGCGGGCGCTGTGACAGAGCATGGTGACTAGGGAGTCCAAGGGCCACAGAGCAGGAACGTGTGTGAACATCAAGCTGGAACTGCAGCGGGTGAGAGGACATGCTGGAGTAGGGGACAGGGCGGAGTTTGGAGACAGCGGCTCATTGGAGATCGGGTGGGAAGGGCATTCCAGCTCCAGGGAGCACTGCTTCTTACACACACATCACCTACCGTCACTGCCATAAGATCTGGGGATGCCAGATACAAACCGGGAGAAAGTTGTTAAAACGGTAGACATCACACAAGTCATTGATTCAGTCCAGAGAAATCAGCAGAGGCAGGGAGAAGCAGGCAGACACAGAACCCTGGACACCAGAGAGCAGAATGGAAAGGAACCTCTGATCCTAGGGAAAAGGCCACTTTCAGTCAGTTGAATAAGGGCAGAGTCTTCCAAGCAGGTGTAAGTCACAATCAAATACTCAAAACCTTGTGAGTCACACTTGTCTTAAACTGTCTGAAATATCCGTGCAACCTCATCTAATTGCTGAAGTAGCTATAAGCTCAAAGATATCAACTGCGACATTACTTGGAATCATACATATAAGGTTCAGGAGAGGAAAAATGCTTAAGTAAATTATGGGACCGCCATCGAATGGGCCAGTGAGGCCAGGGAAAATGATAATTCTGAAACCCGCAGCACAGGACAAACACTTGTGAAAAAAAACCAAGATTCAAACCTGCAGAAAAACAAAAATATTCGCAAGGAAAAATACTTAACTGCTAGTCATACTGTTGTTCTTTTCTCTATCTTTTCTCTACTATCTATGCTTTGTATAACATCCTCATATTGCTTTTGTGATGGTTTTAAAATATACAGAAGCTTAAAAGTGAAATGTGTGTCCTGATAAAAGCACAGGCAAAAATCACCCTAGAAAATAATGACCGTGTGTGTGTTTGTTTCTGGTACTGCAGATTCTGTTTCCCTCCTGATTGTGCTTCTGTGTGTGTGGCACATTCATCCTGCCTGTTAAGTCTGTCCCCAGTCTTTCCCTTGCCCACATACCCCCCTCCCCCTCGCTCCCTGGATCTGTGGGACGTGTTGTGATGTCTGCTCGCTAATTTTGCTGTGACTGGGGCTGGTGTCTGGTTGGTGATTCATGTTTGTTCCAAAGTTGTACATCTGTGTTCGTTGCTTCGAAACAGTGCCCCAGGGAATATGAAAGGCCATTTGTCTCACTAAGGCTGCTTCTTTGCACCAGAGGCTTCTTCTCCGCCTCCTTCTAAATTCCAGCAAGTTCTCCTAGCAGGGTAAGGAAGAAAGAAAACAAAAATCAATGAGGGGCAACATGGAGAGAGTTTGGCAATCAGGGTCTAGTCCCAGCTTACCTGGAAGGAGGGAGCTTCCTGGATACTAATACTAGCGACAGAATGCCGGTGATGCTAGCTCTAGGAGTAATGCTTTGTGAACTCACCCATTGCCCATCAGGAATGCCTTTAGCCAAAAAGAGGGCAGGGTGAGCCTTGGTGGAAACCCTCAATGCAAAACGTTCTGAGAATTTGGTGAGCCCGCCCACTTGGCACCTCTTCTAAGATTTTAGCATAGATGCACACAGAAGTGATACCAATAGTATTCAGTGCCTAGTACTGCCTAGCACTGACCAATTAAATGGACACAGGCCATGATGCTTCCAGACACCAACTCTTTAGTTACTAGATCTCTGGGAAGTTTAGCCAGTTCTAGACGGCCTGGGGCAGAGGCTGGATGCCCACTGTTAAAAAAAAAAAGTGTTTCAATGTTCCAATATCCAGAAAGGCTATATGGATACATGCCAGATAAACAACAACATAAATACACATGACATTTCTAAGCTCGTGCCCACTGCTAGGCTCTGTGCAATGCTACCTTCACCTTTGAAGAATCCACCTTTTTTACCCGTAAGAAAGATTCGGAGCCAGCACCAGGACCTACTGGTCCTAAAGGATTTGGTGTCTCAGGAGAGCACTTGTCCACAAAGGGGCTCTTCCTTTTGTCCAACAGCTGGCACAGATCTCACCCAAAGGAAGTCTGCAAGTCAGCTTCATTAGATTTCGACTTGCCGCAATGCATGTGACTCACAACATAGCTCTACGGCAGGCAAACAGGCCAGTAGGTGGGGGAGATTGCCCCCATGCCCAGACTAGGGTCTTCCAGTTCTTGCTCTATGAGTTACTAGTCTGTGATTTTGAGCAAGGTATTTACATCTCTCTAAGCCTCACTTACCTCAGCTGTACGATGAGATCGTATTTTACATTTCTTAGGATCATTGGGAGAAAATTGAATAATGTATCAAAAAGCGCTTTGTAGGCTGGGCACTTTGGGAGGCTACTGGAGCCTCATGCGAACTGCACATGAGGCTCATTGCTGGGGTCTAACCTGGTAAAAAGCATCTTCAGCTCCTTATCCTCTTCACCACGTGTCTCTGCAAAGCTTCAGCTGGGAAGCGGTGTGTGTCCTAGAGAAACACGTGAGAAGAGGAGGGCTGTCACTGTAAGACTGAGGGAGGTCGTGGGTGCAGGAAACATGCATGTGGAACGATAAAGGAGAGGGTGCAAAGGCCACCGTGCCCAGAGTAATATCAGGATGGGGGAGAGAAAACAGGAGACACCATCTCTACCACTCCCATGTGTTCATCGAACAGAGCTCCTTCAAGTAATTCTGGGCTTGAGGGCACCTTCCCGGAGGGAGTGAGGCAGATGGGAAACCTTACTGGCACTCTGGGGGGAGCCGTGAGTGCCTTTTCCCCTAGACACAAAACTCTGCAGCTGGAGAGTCATTCCGGGTGATCAGATTCATTAAGTCATTTTCTGTGGTCGAACTTGCCTATGAGTGTTCAGTCTCAGGCTGGGCCACCATCTCATCACCCAGTGATGGTTTTCAGAACACTTTGTTCCTGGGGCATTTAGAAATGTGCATGTTGTATTTTTAATGAGACTGTGATATTTGTGGCAGGAAGAAGTCTTCCAGCTAGGATGACTGCTCAAGTGAGAGTTCGGTGTCTGACACCTAGGGCTATGTTAGATGCTCCCTCTAGAGCTGCTTCTTATCACCTAAGTGTTTTATGCTTGGCTCTTGTTCTGAACTTGTCTAAGTTGCTCATATCTCTGAAAGGCCATAGAGTTTGCTTCTGGGTTCAAATTCTGACACCATTATTTGCTGATTACTGGAGTAAATGGCTGAACTTCTATGGGACTCGGATTCCTACATCCAAAGTGGAAATAATAATGACTGCAGCTGATAACTGACTGCAACTCAGAGCTTCTTTGAGGATTAAATCTTTTCACAAGGCACAGAGTTTTGTGTGCAGCGCCTGTCACACAGTACCTGTACACATTGGTTCTCCGTGCATGCTACATGTCCACCCGCATGGTTCTCTCATGACCTGGGTTTCCTGCTTTCTCTTTAAGCTTTGATGTGGAAAATGGCCCTTCCCCAGGCCGGAGCCCACTGGACCCCCAGGCCAGCTCCTCTTCCGGACTGGTGCTTCACGCCACCTTTCCCGGGCACAGCCAGCGCAGAGAGTCATTTCTCTACAGATCAGACAGTGACTATGACTTGTCACCAAAGGCGATGTCAAGAAACTCTTCGCTTCCCAGTGAGCAGTAAGTACAAGCTCTGTCTGGTTTCTGTCTCACACTTACCTCATCCCTCACCCTGTCTCAGCGGCAGCAACAACTGTGCCCCTTCACCCGTGGGAAGGACAGGGGAGAAAACACAACATGAACAGAGGTGACGACGATGACCATCTTAAGGGCATCAACGCTTTCTGTAGTTGGGGTCTCCAAGGGTGTCTTAAGCATAGTGTTCAGTACATCTAGTACTGAGACTTAAAAAAAATTTTTTTTTATTAACTTCATTTCCTGAATTGCTAAATCGTTTGCAGGATGAGAACCTTACATTTTTTACAAATCACACTTGAATTTTCAGCCTCATGTGCAATTCGCATGAGGTTCCAGCAGAGAAGAAAACTGGTGGTTGGTTACACATGTCCTCTCTTGGTAGCCTTTACTTGGTGACGTTGAATAAGCTGTCATCCAGCCACATGCCTCTGTCCCCTCTCTGGAACCTTAACACAATGCCCACTTGTGGCCTGGCTCCTTGGTATGACACAGCACACTCCACCACCCTATTGAGCACAGCTGATATTTTGTTTTGCTACTATTAATTGTAAACCTCTAATTTTTATTTAAAGAACAAAGACTGAGCTATGTTGCCTGTTTATTAAATTTCTGAAACCAAATAAAACTGGATGCTGGAATTCATGCCTTAAAAGGTTTCTGGGCACACATACAATTGTTTTTAATATCATATGTTATAAAAGTATCAGTATCTTCTTAAAGTTTCTAGCCTAGAAAATTCCACTGGGTTCTCTTCCGCTATCCGAAAGAAAGCCAAAAAGCTTCACCCTCTTATGAAAGGGGTAGGAGCTATTTTAAAGCTACCAGCAAGAAAATGTTCCCCAGGACACTTCTGCGAGAAAATTTTAATAGAAGCGCCCCTGTCCTAAGTTATCTCACTCATATGGGCCAAAATTCTTTTTTCTCAACTATTTGGCAAATGTTTACTGAATCTCTCCTACGTGCCATGCATTGAGCTAGTCTCTGGGGATAAAAGAAAAGCAAACAGTATAAAAATCACAGATGAGTTAAAAAAAAAAAACGGATCTCTAAGGTTTACATGCTCTCAGGGAGGTTGCAGTTAAATGGGAAAGATAAGAGGACCACACAGCATGGAAGGAAACTAACATGCAATGAGCACAGACAAAGGGGCCAGATTCATTTACATATGTTATCTCTGCTCATCTTCATAGTAACCCTGTGGGGTAGATACCATTATTATCCCCTCTCTAGATGATGCAACTGTGACTGAGAGATTGAGACACTTGCCCCACCCCATGTCTGTATCTCATGCTGTCTCCTATGATATAGGATGATCGTATCCAAAACTTCTGGAACCTTTCCAGCCATGTTCTTGAAACTGCAATGTAGCATCTCTACTACCAGGTAGAAAACAGATGACTGCAGAAGAGGTGGCCAAGGCAGGAGGAAAGGTCACCGCTTTGCTGTGGATCTTGTGAACCCAGGCTGTCGCTCACAAAAGTTTCAACAGGGGGGCTCTGACAGTCCAAGTACTAGGATTTCTCACCAAGATAAAAACCTCTCTACACTTCAATCTTGCAAGAGCATAGGACATGTGGTGAGCTCATAGTAGCTTGAGTTTTATTCACTTAGTATTTGACAGGCAAAAGACGAGCTCTGGAAGCCAGTCATTCCCCAGATGAATTCCCCAGTTCTCCAAAAGCTTGCCAAACAGCATGACAAGTTTTCCCAGAAAACTCTAACCAAAGTCCAAACTCGGATGCTTCCTTACAATCCAAAGTTATGAAAATTTTGAACTTGCAGAGACCTTACAGATGACAGTCCCACTCCATCTATAGCTGTTGAAACAGTTCTGAATAGCTGCGTCCCTCTTGCTAGTGGTGTTACCCTCTTTTCAATTTTACTGACCAGTAAAATTTCCCCCTAACTCTAGAGCCCATAGTGTTGCCAACCTTAATTTTAGGCAGGTAAAAATTATATAAGTAAATTATTTAGTATCATTCTTACTTTTTAAAGTTAAGGACTTAAAAAAAGTAGGAAAGGGTCATTCTTTCATGTCAAAGAGCTGCTCCCAAGAAAACAAAATTGGCAGCATAATATTACCCCATCAAGCATACTGATAACAGGATATATTAAAATATTGGAGTGAATAAAAATAGTGCAAGATTTTGTCTTGAAAATACCACAATATTACAGTAAAAACTTTTATATATTTGTCAATTTAGAAGTTTGTATTTCTCAACACAAGAAGTAGAGTTTGAATAATATTCAGGTCCTTCTGGCATTTAATTTTATCGGGTTCATGCTGGAAAATTCAGTATCTGGATTTGAACCACAGTCATACCGTTAAAGCGATTTCACCCGACTGTTACTCTTTAGGCTGAACCAAAATAGAGGAACGGCAGCCCCCAAGCTTCCACTGCTTCCCTTGCCTCCACTCCTAAAGCCAGGAAGAATAAGAAGGGTGATGGTGGACCAGGAGTTTTGAAGCGAAGGCCATTGGGTGGGGCCTGCAGGATGTTCCCTGCTCAGAAGACCCTCATACCCAGCTCGGAGCAGTCATTAATTTTTTTACAAAAGGTGAAAAACTTGATTCCACTGTGCTAGAGGAAAGCCTGACTTTTTAAAATATTTCTTATCTGAACTCTTTCAGAAAAGTAAGAGGGAATTGGGGGGGAGTGAGTGAAAAGATATTGAGAATAAACCATGAATGGGAAATTAAAAGTGGCTTTAACTTTTAGCACCAAATGAGAAATCAAAGTCAGCCTTTCTAGCAAAGTAAATGAGATCACCATTGGGTCCCAGGAGAAAATTTCAGATGTTTTCTTAGATGTGGCAATAATCTGTTGCTTTCTGTTCAGTTCCTGTATTGTAGTCCTCTCTAACGTAATGGCTTCGTATACTGAGGTACGGATTTCCTCATGGGAACATAAAGTCCTGGAAACTGGTGAGGCCACTTTTATTGCCCCAAACTGTGAAAGAAGCCATCCTAGACAGGATGGAGTTTTGATTATTCACCTGCAAAACCACAGAGAAGGAGACTCCATATGTTTTTCTTTAATTTGATCATCCTATTTGCAAACCTTTCCAGAGACAAGGAGATTTTTAAAGCTGCCATTTGCGTGAGGACTAAGTGGTCTCTAAAGAGAGCAGTCAAGGGAAATAAGACCTAAGAACCAAGAGAAAAAGCAGAAATAATAGTGCAGTTAAATATAAGACCTGTTTATTGATGAACAACCAAAGAAGTACAATGTGGCTTTTAAGACTAGAGTTAGACCTACAGTCATCACACCTATGAGTACTGTGGTTTTTAAGACATTGAATCTCTCTCATTGTCTTTAAATGACCTGTGAATAAAAACACACATTTACTGAGCATTTTTATATACTATATACTATTTAAAGTACTTTACATATATAATCCATTTAATCTCTGCATCCCATTTGGTAAGTAAGATAATTTTCTTGTCTTAAAGGTAAGGACATGGAGGCACAGAGAGGTTATGTGACTTTCCCGACACATGGGAGCCAAGACTTGAACCCAAGGCGTCTAGGAGGTTAACCATATGAGTATTCGATCCTTAAACAGGCTCTGAATGAGCCTGAAAAACAAAAATAATTGTCGTAATCTCTGCTCCGCCAACTTTTCCAGCTGTTCTAAGGATCGCATTCGTTCTTTCTTTTAATAAACATTTACTAAAATTTAGGCACTTCGTTAACAAATAAGACAATTTCTGTGTCTTCAGAGGTGCTCAACAATTAGCAAGTCGACGGGAAGTTCTAGCAGCTTCAGAGAAGGCCAATGGCAGAGGCACGCAGAAGCCTGGGAAGTCTGACCAGGCAGGGTGAGAGGCCCCCTTGGGGGAGGCTGCAGTTCAGCCAAGGATTTGGCAGGCAGGAGGCGAGGCCACATGCAGATTCCCCAGTTGTGAAGGAGCATTGCGGGGAAGCACAGCTCAGCGTGGTAAGGTAGAGAATGTGAGATGGGGAAGCAGTGAAAGATGAGGCAGGAGAAGGGAGCAGGGGTGCGTGGTGGAGGGCCTGGGCTGAGGACTGGGCCTGTGTCCTGCAGGCAAGCCGTGGGACCTGCAGAAACCTCTTGAGCGGAAAAACATGTCACTGACATATGTTCTTGAAAACCAGCTCTGATTGCAGTAGAAAGAATGATTTGGATAGTGGACAAGCCTGAAAAACCAGGACCCGAGAGCGAAATGGAAGGCTGCTATGGTAAGCCAGGTGACTGAGGAGAGAGATCCACATGAGAACAGCTTCAGAGGACAGTTACTACATAAATTAGGAGCAACAGAAGTTGGTGGTTGATTGTAGGGTCGGGGTACAGGGAGGTTGCAGTCTTGGTCAACAAGATAGGGGCTGGCGCCACTTCCTGGGATCAGGAGCATTCTCTCATCACACGAAGCAGTGTGTATGAAAGTGCTTTATAGAGTATAAATACAATGCAAATGTGAGTCTTCTTAATTGCAGCAAGGAACAAACACGAATATTTTTAAAGAAACTCTCACAAGCTAGGAATACAGACATGTAACCCTTCAGTTATTAATGCTTATGAGGAGATTGTGACCTGGTAAGCTCATCTTAAGTTGAAAATATGATAAGTCAAAAATGCATTTAATACACTACCAAACATCCTGACAGAGGCTAGCCTATGGGCTCAGAGCTCTTACATTAGCCTACGGTTGGGCAAAATCATCTAACACAAAACCCATTTTATAACAAAGCATTGAATATCTCATGGGATTGAGTGAATACTGTACTGAAAGTTAAAAGCAGATGCTTGTGTGGGTTCTCAAGTATGGTTCTACTGAATGCACACAGCTTTTGCACTGCTGCGAAGTCAAAAAATCTTAAGATGAACCATCCTAAGTTGGGGATTATCCTTATAAAAATAAAGATATCTATTATGAAGAAAAATAACTGTAACTAAGCAACTTAAGTTCTTTTTTGTGGCAAGTACTGTTATAAAGAGTTGCACATATGCAATAACTCATTTGATTGTTACAGAACTCTGTTTTATGGGCAAAGAAGTAGAGACATAGACAGGCTGCCTAATGTCTCATAGCCAGTAATAATGCAGCTGAGAAACAGACCGGTGCAGTTTAGCTCAAAAATCTGTGCTTTTTGCCACTGTCGTATACCTCTCTCTGTAAGAAAGGCTGAAATCAGTTCCAAGAAAAGTTCGTGTAAAATTCTGTGGGCGCTGAGGAAACAGAGAAAGGCGAAAATAATTAGTAAGATTCAGATGGTCATCGTGAAAAGCAGCATTCTTCTCTCTAGAAAATCATTTTGGGTTTAGAACCTACTTGCCTTCGGTTCTAAGACTCCATCCTAGGACTGGAGGGGCCATTGCCAATTATTCCTTGAAGCTGTAATGTGCTGGTTTTGCCACTAGATGATGCTTGGGCAACGGTTCTTAATACCTGTTCAGAAGATTAAGAAATGCGTCTGTTTTCACAATCAATCAAATGTTTTGTGTTTTCCCATGTCATTTGATTTTTGATTAGTCATTTATCAAATTGCAATTTTTAAAGATCCAGAATAGTTCCATATACAATCTGGCCATGCTCAAATGGGAGATTTTTAGTTTTGTTTTGTTTCTTTCCTGATACATTCTGTAAATTATCTGATCATTTCTCTAACAGCAGCTGTCTAACGGGCAGCATTAACTTTTTCAGCTCTAATCCTTTAAGGAAGCCTGTTTTGGGGATCCGCAAATTCATCTTTTGCTTCTGAATGTTCTTTCCTCCTAAACTTCAGGAGTTCCATGATGAGAAAGTCATGTTGACAACGTGCTTTGTTAATGTCGGTTTACCTCCCTCTAATCTTTAGTTTGTGCAGTTTAAGTAACTTCCCGATTCGTTCAGTAATACATCAGCTAAGGCACCACCTGTGCGTGAGATTTAGCTTTCATCAGACTCCTGAAATCTGGGAGCTCTGCTCAACTCCAAATCCGTTATCTCATCCTTGACTCACCCCAAGGTCTTACAAACAATGTGAACTTCACGTCAGACATCAGAACAAGCCATAAGATCTTTCACCCATCTCAAAGTTCATCCCAAAAAATAGCTTGGGATGGGGCAGTTTTTGATACAGTTCACCATGCTGCATTTAGTTCAGCTGCTCCTCTCTTGATGATTCTGTCTCCCCTTTGGCTTCTTTCCAGGAATGGAGAGATTCTTCCTTGGCTCCCCATCCACATGTTCGCCTGGCTCAGGAAGTCATCCCCTGCACAGCCTTACCTATCCTAACTGTTGTAGGGAACGCCTAAACCTGTACCTCGAATTCCTGTATTTCAGTCTTCTGCTTTTTGGCTCCACTGGGATGTCAAAGAGTATCATAAAACCCGACAGTTACTTGACAAACTCAGGGAGCACCTTAAACTCCCCAAACGCCCCCTCACTTCCTTATTTCTACTCGTGACTTCACTGTTTTCTCAGATACTCGCTTTGTAAATGGAAAACAATACTTCTTTTTGACCCCTTACTCAAGTAAGTGTGGAGTCCTGTAAGCCCTCTAGGGTCTCCTCAACTGGTCTCATTCTGCTTTTTCTTGGCCTTGCCTATTCCTTCTCTGAATGACTGCACCATCTCCCTGACAATTCTTCTGGTACTGTCCCCTCTCCAACCCATCCCACTGAGACCATAGCATTTTACTTTCTAAAACACTTTTATGTTCACTAAAAATCTTCACTGGCTCATTTCTTCCTACTGAGCTAAGCACCAACACTCTATCATCTCTGTCCAGACTGCCCCTAATATGGGTGTGGCGGACCTTCTACCCTTTACAAATGTCTGTGGTTAATGTGCTCAGGTTCCCCCAGACAGCCACCAAGCATCTCAGTGAGCTTGTTCAATATTTTTATTTTTTAAATTTATTATTATTATTATTATTGTTTTCTTTTGAAGACGAGGTTTCACTGTGTGAACCAGGCTGGAGTGCAGTGATGTGATCATAGCTTGCTGCAGCCTCAAACCTCTGGCTTCCAGCCTTCCCCCTACCTTTGCCACCATGCCCAGCTGGGACTACAGGTGCATGCCACCATGCCCAGCTAATTTTTGTGTTTGTTTGTTTGTTGTAGAGATGGGAGTTTCACTGTGTTGACCAGGCTGGTCTCTAACTCCTGGCCTCAAAGGATCTTCCCTTCTTGGCCTCCCAAATGGTCCTCAGGATTACAGGCGTGAGCTACTGCTCAAAGCCTACTTTCTATCTCAGTGACTTTGTTCTTGCCTTTTCTCCCATTGGTGGACTCTACCATGCATTTTTAAAGCCTGCTTCTTATCTCAAACACCACTCACTCACTGGATCAACCCTTGCCTACTTTCTCTGAACTGTAATTATCACCTCTCTTTTGGACTTCATCAAGTATCCATTGTTTGTCCTCATTCTGTGTTTAAAATGTCTGTTGCAGTCTTTAAAATGCTTTTTTGTCTCCCCTGCTCTGTTTTAATTTGGGAGATCCTGGAGTCTGCATAATTTGATGTGTCAACTATGCAGCATCATCATAAAATAGGAAGCACAGTGTTTAAAAGCACAGATTTTTGGAATCAATCAGTCTCAGTTTTTCCATTTGGAATCAGTCATTTCTTCCACTTACTAGCTATGCGCTAGTTAAGGAGTTGTTTGACTGCTCTGAAGTTTCATGTCATTTTCAAAACAGAAATATTAGAGAACCTGCCTCACAGCCTTGTTACAAGAATTAAGTAAGATAATATACATAAAATGCTTAACAATTACTCATTGCCCTTGTGCAGTTAACCGATAAAGCACCATATTTGTGTGAGGATCACACAGACAGGGAAAGTAGACCAGACCCTGAGGGGAGATCAATGCACCATTAGATTCACGCTGTCATAGCAAATCAACCTGATTTTGTGACTGCCACTCAGTCCTACATGTCTTCTAGTATCTCCAGTAGGAACTTGCTGAATACAGGCTTAAATAGATTTCTTGAAGTCTGTGCCAGATGGGAGAGAGTACACTTCTGAAAACACAGTTTTGATTCTTTCTAAGTTCAGATTTATACAACACTAGGTGCTACCTAGGTCTCTGGGACAAAATGAGTGACAATAGTACGGTTTAGAATAGGTTCAGCCACACAGTTCCATTAAAAGCTTATCCTTGGGTACTTTAAGAAAAAAGTGACATTAAAAACAAAAAGTAATGGGATTCCCAGACAGAAGTCTGTACTTAAATGGCACTAAAGCTGTGGTTCAAATCAACAAAAGCCAGGAAATCCAAAGTTCACCTTTATCCAGACTGTTCAGCCACTTTTTCCAACTGTGTGTGTCCCTGTGGGTCCTCCATTTGAATTTCCTGGCTCTGGTAACCAACATCCACAAGTCGCTTTGAATTACAGTGCTCTGAGTCTGTTATTTAATAGGGATAGACCCTGAAGGTATACGCTTACTGCAAATGCCTTTACGTGTAGTCACTGTACATCCAGGAGTCATGAATGTGGTACTGTACTTTTTTTTCCCTTTCAAGCTCTGGGGATCCCCATTCCTACCAAATTGTGAGTCCTGCCTTATATCCAGGTAGAAGGACTTGTATACCATTTGCGTAGCTGACATTGATAAAGTTTAATATTATAGGATCTCTGTCACAGTTATAATTCCAATGCATTTCTAAATGTCTCTTTTCTCTCTTTCGCCAGACATGGAGATGACTTGATTGTAACTCCTTTTGCCCAGGTATGTATCCTGCTGGCCCTGGCTTGCCCTCCCTCTGTCCCTGGGTGTGGTTTCTAAGTGTGGTCTCTGAACCTGGACATTTGTCTTCTTTTGTCCCTAACCAGAGGAAACGTTTTTCTTATAGGTCCTTGCCAGCTTGCGAAGTGTGAGAAACAACTTCACTGTACTGACAAACCTTCATGGAACATCTAACAAGTAAGCATCGACTTTTTGTGACGTCATGAATCCCTTCCAAAAGGCAAAAAACATGAAACGGCACTAAACACACACACACACACACACACACACACACACACACACAACTATTTCAAGGAAATTTGCCCTCTGAGCTAAGTTAGGATGGACAATAAAATTTGAAAATAGGAGGGAATGTCATAATATTCTAGAACTGGTAAAATATTAAAAGTTAACTAGTTTGAGTCTTATTAATCTTTGTACCTTTAACACTTAGTACTCAGTAGGAGTTCCACAAATGAACAAATGAGATGAGAATTTTTTTGGTTGACCTAAATATATTTGCCACTTTGATAAGCAATGGCCATAAATTCTATTAAAAGTCTTTTTGAATAAACTATTAATGAATTCAGATATCAAAACTTAAAATTAAAGGTACCAAAGAGTTCAAGTTCAACTTGCCTATATTTTGATAATATAGAAACATGCTCATGCAGTTTAATGAATAGGAGTGGGATTATCTTCCCCTCTGCCCCCAACTAAATACGTTACCTTGGTCATTCTATTAACATTGCTGACCCTTGATCTCCTTATCTGTAAAATGAAGTATGAACTCGATATTCCTTGCAGTAACTTTTTTCTCCAAAATCATTTCAACTTTTAAGCCTAATCTAAGTGCTATGTGGCTCACTCTTCTGCATGTTTTAAAAGATTACTGCAGGGCTCAGACAGCCATGTAATCTATGACCCTGGGATGGAGGGGTGCTGGAGGAAGTCTTGGAGACCCTTGATTCGACCTTGTTGTTTTACAGAAGAAACCCAAACTGTCAGGAATCCAGAGACTTGCTAACATTCATGCTCTAAACTAGAGATACCTCAGGGCAAAAACCTTACTCTCCCGATCTTTCAGCCAGTGTTCATTACCAAATACCCTCTCTCTCCAACCCTTGTGGGATTATTCATCAGTCCTCTATTTTGCTTTCAATCAAATTTTCAGAGTGGGTTTGTTGAAAGTGGGAGTCAGCCTTGCTCTGAATACTTCCGTTGCCTCTCCCTGTCCTAGTACATGTTAGTAGGCCTCCTTGTGAGATGAGTCTGTACACTCCCGACGGGATCTTGCCTGTCACTGGCCTCTCCTCCTCTGATCTGTCCTCCAGACTCCCCCAGAGTGACCTTCTCACATGCTGCTGGACTGTGTCACCTTCCAACCTGAGGCATTTCTGGGGTCCACCGTTATCACCAAGATAAAGTTTGAATTCTGGTGCTTGACCCCCAAAGCACCCCTTGACCCAGCTCAAGTTATTGTGATTGAAAGTTGACTGGGTTCATGTTTAGCGCAATGTACATGAAATCTAGAGGCTTGCCCAGCCTCTTTTGGAGTGGTACTCCCTGTTAATTTATTCACTAATTAATTCATCCAGCAAGCATTTATTCAGTACATACTATTCCTTCATGCACATATGTATGCATTTAGCAAATATTTACTTTGTTCTGGGCACTGATGACACAGTTGTGACCAAAACAGACAAGGTCTCTGCCCTTTCAGGACTTGCATTCTAACAGTAAGTGTCTGGAGGTAACAGTGGTGGATAAGCAGATCAGGCCTCTAGCCACAAGGAATGCTGTTCAGCAATCGTGGGCTGTTGTTCTCTGCAAGCTCTCTTCTCCATCTTGGATAAGGAAACAAAGCTTAGGGAGAGTCAATGACTTACACAAAAACATGCTGCTTCTAGTGAGCAACAGAGCAGTTCTCAAAGCCTGGCATCCTGACACCCACTGCAGGGTGCTTTTTATTCACTACCACCAAATCCTCTGGGTTATGGGGAGAAGTTCCTGGAAGGCTTTGGAACAGAAAGACATTTAGGGATAACTTATGGAAGAGATGAAGGTCAGAAAGCCCGAAGACAGAGATACTAGTTAAACTAGGATTTTCAGGAATTAAAATGTTATGGGTTAGCCAGGCTCGGTGGCTCAGCCTGTCATCCCGGCACTTTGGGAGGCCGAGGCAAGTGGATTGCCTGAGCCCGCGGGTTTGAGACCCACCTGGGCAACTTGGTGAGACCTCGACTCTACAATAAATCAAAAATTAGCCAGGTGTGGTAGCGCACACCTGTAGTTCCAGCTACTTGGAAGACTGAGGTGGAAGGATTGCCTGGGCCCAGCAGGTCAATGCTGGGTGACTGTGAGCATGTGTGCTACTGCACTCCAGCCTGGGCAACAAAGTGAGATTTCAACTCAAAAAAATAAAAGATAAAAATAAATAAAATGTTGTGGGTGAAGCCCTGACCCAGAATGATAGGGGCGAGGGGATTAATAAGGACACGTTCAAAGGTCACTTTGTCATAGCTGGACTCAGAATGCCGCATTGCACAGCTCTAAGGAGAAGGCGGAGTGAAGGGATGGTGTTCTCAGTCTTATCTGTTGGCGTGGGCTTAGATTGTTTTCTCCTCTGTTAGTAGCATGGGGCATTTAGACTAGCCCTGCTGATGAATAAGCTATGCCAGTGAAACAACATTCTCAAGACCCAGGTCTTTTTATTTCTTTTGTTTCTTTTTTATTTTTTTGAGTTGGAATCTCACTCTGTCGCCCAGACTGGAGTGCAGTGGCCGCTCCCGGCCACCGCAGCCTCGACCTGCTGGGCTCCGGCGATCCTTCCGCCTCAGCCTTCCGAGTAGCCGGAATTACAGGCATGCGCTACCACGCCCAGCTGATTTTTTGATTTATTGTAGAGATGAGGTCTCGCTGCCCAGGCGGGTCTTGAACCCGCGGGCTCAGGCAATCCACTCACCTCAGCCTCCCAAAGGCGCGGGATTACAGGCTGAGCCACCGAGCCCGGCTGACCCAGGTCTTTTTAAACCCTTAAAGGTTAGGGTTCATGTGAGCCTTCAAGAACCAAGTACCCTAAGACCATAACTGCTATACACAGAACTGACCCAGAGCCCATTCTTACACTCTGGGCGAGGATCAGCCCTCAAATCACGGCCCCTTGTGTCACCTTTAGTCCAAAGCAAACCAGACTTAGCAAACTGAGTAGGTCTCCAGTGGTAAGATAGTTGCATCTAATGATCTTTCTCAAATCCATGCACGTGTTTTTAGAGTTAAGTGTTATTACTGGTTTCCTATTTTAAATCTTATTACTGATTTCAAGTTTTATTTTGTAATCAACAGCAGCCAACAAACATGTAATGCAGGGCACACGCTCCACTAGAGAGCTTCACCCAAGGGAATTGACATTACCTCAGTCTAGCCCAGATTGTTTTCAACCATCAGGGAACTGAAATCAATTAGATCAAACAGCCATCCATGGAGCAGGCTAGCAGGGACAGGATGGAAAACTGAGGGTCTATTTAGTGCACGATTGTATTTCTAGTCAATGCCCTCAAACAACTAAAGAAAATCCAAGAGAAGGAACCGAGGCCAGAATGCCAGGAGTGGATGTGGCTTGCAAAGAGCACCCCTCCCCCACCACACACACATTCACTTAACAACCAAAATTGTAGGATTCTTGGAACTCGAAAGGTGCTTTCTAGGATAGTCGATTTGGCTTCCTGGGTGCCACTCCCTGCCTTGAATGTAATGTTTAAGTAATAATTATGTCATTGGAGTGGTTTTCATAGATATCTGGATAGTGTAGTTTATTATATAAAAAGGAACTCCCACATGGAAATATACTTCTTATAAGTCAAGATTCTTTTTATCTCTTGGCTCTTTGCTCTGCATAGAAGCAGCCCCATTGTCTGGAGCTTTACTGCTGGAGCCTTACCACCCAAGTGTGGAAATCTCAGGGTTCCTGTGGGGGTGGCTTGCCCTTCCATAAAATGTCCTATTGAGGGAGGCTTGAACGGGCCTGTATTTCTTGGCTGCAAATTAAAACCTACATTTCCTTTGTCCCAGGAGTTAATTTTGAAAATATGGCTTTCATGTAGAGTTGTTAATTCAGATCAGCATTCTTAAAGCATTTGCTGGCTTCAAAGAGACAGATGGAATAATCAGGTGTGGGAGTGAGTGCACCCACCATTCAGCACCCTGATTACCAGAGGACGTTGCTGGGAGCAAAGAGCTGTCCTCTTTTATCACTCAACCCTGTCACCAGCATCACCAGTATCCCCGGTGGCTGCCAGGAAACCATGTAACATCTTTGTATTAGCATTCTTCTGAAGCATAATTTAATCAACATGTATGTAATCTTTGGGAAGTAATTAATAACCACTTAATTTTGTTTTCAGTGTATACCTGAAGTGTCTTTCATTGCTTTATGCTCTTTGGCATGGGATTTAAATTAGCCGAGAATCATAAAACCTTGAGCATTCAGAACTGGAAGAAACCCAGCCAAATTTCCTCCGATTAAGTGAGGAAATAAGTGTAAAACCCCTCACACAGGACCTGGCACATTGTAAATCACCAGTCGATGTGAGTTGCTGCCGGCTCTCCCCAAGTGAGAAAGAAACTGAGAAGTTCAGTGATTCGCCCAGGGTTGTCCAGTGAGAAGGAGCCAGCGCCCGGATAAGGATTCCTATCTTCTTAATTATAGTCCAGTCTTCCTCCACTGTGCTGTTTAGGGCAGGAAAGTCTTAACTGCCGTGGCCATTTTATTTTCAGCAGCCAGTCATCCAACTTCTTAGGATTCTTCCGTAAGTCAAGGACCATTGGAAACTGGGCAGCCAATGCCATTTTCCTCTGGCATTCCTCACAGTGTTCTAACTGGCACTCTATACCCTGCAGCAGTCGTGTGGTTTCTAAAAGTTCCTCATTCACTTACAATGTATTGTACCTCTTCTTTGCACCAGGTCTCAAGAATAATTGATAGACCAAATACACATGGTCCCTGCCTTTCCAAAGCTTACACACAGAGATGTTTATCTGAATTAACAGCTCTAAAATAAAAGCCATATTTTAAAAATTAACTTCTCGGACAAAAGAATTTGTGCAATATGTGTAATTTCCAAGACACTGTTGAGCAAATTGGATGCTGCGAGTAGCCATGCTATGGAAAAAGTCAACATAATCAATATGTAGGGTCTCCTAGTTCAGTGTCTCCTTTCACAGAAGCCTTCTTTGGAAACACGGGAGAAAATGCAAAATCAAATTACTAAAACTGTGTTAATCCAATGACTCTGTATGGAATACCTTCAGCACCCCAGTTATTATGTCAGATTCCAGGGTTATGATGATGCACAAGTTTCAGTCTGTGCTTGAGTCTCTCACAGGTGAGTTAACGAGACAGACAGGAGAATGGGTATTGCAACCGAGGAGGAGCCAATGATGGGCTAAGACAGGAAACTATGGAGCACAGGGAGGGCCACTCAAAGAAGGGAAGGCTCTTCGCAGGAGATGATGCCCAACCATGGTCACGGGATGTGTGAAAGAGAAGAAAAACACTCAACAGAGCAGAACATGTGCAAGACACATAAGAGTGCACAGCCAGTCAGGGGCTTGAGATGAAATGTCGGATGAGGAGGAATTCCCAGATACGCTGGAAAAGTATGTTGAAGCCAGAGAGCAAAGGACTTTGAATGCCAGGCTAAGGAGTTTGGAATTTAAGCTCTTAATTTTCCTGTAAAACAGTCCTCGGTACGGGTGCAGGTGTTATCAGCAGACGGTATAGTGGAAAGGGAAAGCACTTTGGATTCAGAAAGACTTAGCTCTGAATCCCAGCCATGACAGTTGCAAACTACGAGTGCATCAATATGTGTCTTAACCTCCCTGAGTTTCAGTTTTCATATCTTTAAGATGAGATAATACTACTCCCTATGGAAGTAAGAAGTATCTAGCACTGTGCCTAGCAGGTAAAAGAAATTATGGGACGATAATTTCCCTTCTCTTGTGAAAATTTCATGCCACAGAGAGTTTAAAAGTACCTTGTCTAGGATCACCCAGTTAGCGGTAGATGTAAACCCTGTCCACAGACCCTGCTTCTACAAGGTATGGTTACCTAGAAGCTTGATTGCCCTTAGGAGGGGTCAGAGATTGGTTTGGAGCTCTTAAAAATCCAGGGAAGGCCAGGCATGGAGGTTCACACCTGCAATCCCTGCACTTGGGAAGGCTGAGCGGGGAGGATTACTTGAGCTCAGGAGTTTGAGACAAGCCTGGGCAACATAGCGAGAACTTGTCTCTACAAAAAATCTAGAAATTAGCAAGGGGTGGTGGTGCATGCCTGTCATCTTAGTTACTCAGGAGGTTGAGGCAGGAGGATCACCTGAACCCAGGAAGACAAGGCTGTGGTGAACTGTGATTGTACCCATGCACTCCAGTCTGGGTGATAGAGTGAGACCCCAACTCAAAAAACAAACAGCAATAACAAAAAGTAAGGAAATAATGTTGTGGCCATACCGGTAGGAAGACGCTCCCATTCCTTAGCAGCAACTCTGGAGGCCATTCTCTATCGTTTAGAATTTGGCTTCTTTTTCAAACTCTCCCATGCCTGGAAAATCCACAGAGCAGTAACAACACAGATTCTCAGGGATGATCCCAGATACACTGAAACAGACTCTTCAGAGACAGAGAAAGGAATTTAATAGCTACCCAGATGAGTCTGATGTCCGTCCACATAAGAGAACCACGGACCTTAAATCCCACTCTTTGGCTGGATGCTAATATCCTCACACCTTAGTGGGACGGAGAGTCCTAGGTAGTAGCTGTTCTGAAAGCATGGTTTCCAGACCAGCAGCATCAGCGGCACCTGGGAACTTGTTGGAAAGGCAAGCTCTCAAGTCCACCCAGGCCCACTAAACCAGAAACTCTGGAGGTAGGGCCTAGCCGCGTGTTTCAATAAGCCCTCCGGGTGATTCTGAAGCACTCTAGAGTCTGAGGGCACCGATCAATACTGTTCCTGAGGGGCCCTCCAGCAGTGCACAGAGAACCCCAGAGAGTCTGGCAAAAGTTCTGCAAAGCATGAGAAGGACATAAGAGCAGCAAAATGGGAGGGTGAGGGGGCAGAGAAAGGAAAAGAAACAACGAAAAAGGAGGAGCCCCAGTATTAGGAGAACATGGGTGTGTTTGCTTGTTTCATTGACTCCTGACCCCAGCAGGCATGTTATAATGTAGAATGGCACCCGGTTCCTCCCTGGAAAGATGGCTCCCTAAGTAAAGCAAGCTAGGTTATTGTTACTTATGACTCTGGGACCTTTGGCAAATGACTTCACCACTCTAGGTCTCAGTTTCCTGAGATGCAAGATATTGGGGGCCTGAACTGATTGATCACTGAGGGTCCCTCGGGTAGTAACTTCTTACAGCACTGCCCAAAGGAACTGGGACTCACTCTGGCATTAAAAGTGATGCCTGAGCAAGCGTCTCCTCTTTTGAGGGCTTCTGGGAACAGTAAAACCTAGAACAGAGGAACTGGTTGGGGACCTGGAGTAAACAACTTCCTTCCTGGAGAGCTAAAGCATCCTGAAGCTGTGCATAGGGAAATTCCAGGCCATCTGGATGTGAGAGAATTGCAGCCATCTACCCATGTGACAGGAGCTTGCCTTCCGGAGTTAGCGTTCCGTCACTTGATAGCTTCTTCTGACCTGGAAAACTCCTTAGTAACCGTGGGGTGGGATACAGGAGTGGGGTGGGGAGTGTTAAGAAACACACTCAGTCCTTCTTTTCTCTGTCTCCACAGGAGGTCCCCAGCTGCTAGCCAACCTCCTGTCTCCAGAGTCAACCTGCAAGGTAGGCCATGGCATGAGGTCTATCTCACGGTGTCGAAATGACAAATGGACCTCTTATTCAAAACCATTTTTAGACTTATAGCACTTGTTTGCCTCTTGTGGTCCTCAAATGTGTCTCTTGGTGACTTTTTTCCCAACTCTATGTGAAACTCAATTAAAAGCAGTATTAAGTAATGTGCCCATTGTATGGCCAGGTTTTCAGAAGGTGATCAAGGTGTGGTAACGCCACTTCCCAGAAAAGGAGCGGGAGGCAGAGCTGTATTGATAATACAACCCGACCTCCTCTTGCTGGCCCCAGTGAACTCCCAGAGAACCGCCAAGGCCTGGGGTGCTCCCTGGGGGCGGGAGGGTCCCGGAGGGCATGTTCGTGGTTTCCTTTTCGCGTCAACTCTGCATCCCACTGGAAGCTGCATCCTTGCCAGGCGTGAAACCAAAGGCTCTTGCCAGGTCACGAATCATTTCTCTTGGAGGTCATCCAACTTTGTTCCTCAAAGGTTTTTTGTTTTTTAAAGAACCTGACCTCTCGTCTTTCAGTCCAGTGCATCTGCCTTTCAGGTAGCCTTGAGAGCTGCAGAGAGGAAGGGCCATCCGAAGGAACACCACGGAGATGTGTTAAACAGAAGTTCTTCGGTCATCAAATGCAGCCAGTTAGATGACACCTTTAAAAGTTCAAATGGAGTCCCCCCACCCAAAATCTGTTCCTCACTATTATAGCAGTGGGCTTGAGTAAAACCACAGGAGAATGATTAAGATGTATTCATACTGAGCTCACCTAACACCCAACATTGCCTCTACACTTTTCTGTTTCCTGTCGTGTTTCATACTTATCATCTACCCTACCTGGCTGTTGTGTTCTCTGGCCTGTATCACGGCCATAAGTATAATGAAGTATTATGAAACCCCAACTTCTAAAAGGAGGGAGCAAAGGCAATAGATTGTATGGGCTCCCTGGCCTCTGAAGTATTTACGGTACATGTCTTCAAAGATATTTTTATAAGAGAAAGATTGAGAACAAGAGTAAAATTGAACAAAAGATGTTAAGTAAAGGGTGAGTTTACTCTAGAGTCCTAGGACATGAAACACGAAGAAGAAAGTAGGACTATGGACTTTAAAACCTTGTGTGTCACAAGTACCATTTTCTTTAGAAGTTTTATAAGGAAACAAAATAGAGTGTTTTTCACATTTAACTGTTGTTACATACTTGGAGATCAAAGCAGGTCGTTTTGAAACACGTAGCATTTCTTCTTACTGGCCTACCATTGAGGCAGTCTACCATTCAGGCAATATGGTTCAATTTCCGTTAGCCAAATTTACTAAAATGCATTTGACATCAATTTGAATATTCAGATTATGTTTTATTTTTCTTGTAACAAATACTGACAAACATTAGGAGGACTTGTGATGTTATGGTTCTATAAATTTGCTCACCAGCCACTGATGCAATTGGAAAGATCATTTTGTGATTATTGGCACAGATACTACAGCTTGGCAACTAGAGATCCTTTTGATAAATTCTTTTAAAACAATGGAGCAAAGAAATGACAATGCCACTGAGGCAATTTGTTTTTGTCTGTCTTTGTGACAAACTACAAAAATCCTGGCTTTTTATTGGGAAGAGAATGTAGTAATACCAATTATTATGCAATTATAGGTTTCAACATGTCCTTAACGTTTAACTATGGTTAGAAAAGGAAGGAGGAGACACTCATCCCGTGTTTTGTTCTTATTATCAGCTGAAATAAGTCAGGCAGATTTTTCCTGTTATTTTAATATTTATCAGCACATGACAAAGAGGTGTGTTTTAGATAGAAATTTTAAAGGGGAATGAAAACCGAGTAGCTCGGAGCAAACAGAATTGAGAACTGGAGTGCTGTTTGAAAATATGATTTTCACAATAGTAAGACTGGGCTTTCATTAGTTGTATTTCAACTGAAATCAAACATAAACAGTACAAGAAATTCACAATAATTTAAACAGATTTAGCAACAACCCAGTTTTGTTTAAAAAGCCTGACTTAGACAATGCTATTCTCGTACAGAAGCAAGTTTGAGATGGGGTGGGGGAGGAAGCCAAATCTTAAAAGGCTTCTTTTTTTAACATATAAATGAGGAAAATGCAATTTATTTTAAAAACCAGTTGTCAGAAAGCATGGTTAAATTGGTACATTTACAAATTGATGGTTAAATGAAATATTCAATGGGGAAGTCAAAGGAAATCTCCGACTGAAATTCCTCTCTTCTCACTGTTGAACCAAGGTGTGCTCATACCTTGAGGCTCAACACACATTTCCTTCCTCTGCAGAGACACCTTGGATTTTTTTTTAATGGGCATAATTGCTTCTTTTTGTGCTATGGCAACAATTTAATTCTTGAGTACACTTTAACTCTTGGTTAGAATGTCTCTTCCATTGGAGTTGAAACTTCTCAAGACGAGGGTCACACCTTATTTGTGACTATCGTTCATGGTGCCATAGTATAATTATTTTTACCTAATAAGAACATAGTAAGCATCAAATTGACCAGGATAACTACATAAAATTTGGGGACTGTATCTGAAAGAAGATATTCATAAAATTAATACTTAATAGTGAGCCAATATTTTTTCTCCATTGCTATAAAAATATACAAGTTGTGTTTTTTTACTTTTTAAAAAAAATCTGTTATTGCATTGGAATTGTTAGATGTTGGGACACATGCCATAACTGCTTATAGGGGTGTGCTCATATAGGTTCTGAACAGAGAGAGTAAAATCTAAGAAGCTGCCATGTTGTTTGTTGAATAGGAAAGACAAAGTAAAGCAGTGGGCAGTGTCAAGCCCAGAAAGAACATGCTAGAAGCCACAGGCTGCCAGGCTGAGGAGAAAGATGCAGTAAATCCTCCTGGGGTGTAGAAAATGCCAGTGCTACAGAATTTAATGGGCATCTCAATTTGTGTCACATTTTGCTTTTTCACGAGCATGAATTCCAGGCTTTCTCTGTGTGGTGCTCAAGGGTGGAAACAGAAAGGCAAAAAATAGACTAGAAAAAGAAAGAAAACTCCAAAACAAGGCAGGAACCTGAATTCTGTCACCTGTACACATTCAATTGGAAAACTGAAGCTATTCTCAGGACTCCAGACCCCCAAACTATTTTCAACAGAAAAAAATCAAATAATTGAGGAAAATTGGGGTCCATGCATGCACACGAATCTTTGTCTTACAAAAGGATGCCTTTTAAAGGCTACCACTTCTGAGTCATATAAATGTGACTTGATGAATAATAATATGTGTCATGTATATAATATTTTAGTGACCAAATTGGTATGTACGATTGGGTGCTCTATGCAATATCCTTGTTCTAAAATTTACCAATAAGCATATTGAGCAAAAGCGTCCCTACTGGTAACAGATCAGAATGACAGTACACCAGGTCTCCAAGATGATAGGAGAGCCGCCTGGGTGTCCACTACCTTGGCTTATGGTGATTTTCAACACCAATGAATTAGGACACATCTCAAGAAAAGACTGTGTTCAAAGAAACAGGATGAGGCAGCACAGGGCTTTCCAGTAAAGTCTGAAGTAGATTGGCCTATGTGAGAAGCACTTAATTAAGGTTTTCCCAGTGCTCAGGGGAATTCATTTCTTTCCATACGTATCCAGGCTATTCTGGGGAAGAAACGCTTTTACCAGTCGATGAAGCAGAAGAAAAGATTTTCTCCTAAGAGACTGTTTCTCGACTGGGTTCCTCCTCTGTGTTTACTTGGTTAAGACTGTCCTCCTGGAGGTTCATGGGGGTGCACCAGCATCTGTTCAAGTGGTGGACAAGTGAGTCAGGGAGTTATCTTTGATTTTGTGGAATTCAGAAAGTCATGACACGGGTTCAGCTCTCATTCTCTGTCAGGGCTCCTTGGTCCTGGGAGGAGAGAGGGCCTCAGTGTGCCGGTTAGAGGGCTCTCTGAGAACCACAGCTTTGTTCTGAGCACTGCTCTGTGTCAGATGACTGGAAACAGAGCCCGGCATAAGCAGAGCCTCTGCTTGGTTTCTACATTAAGCAAGAACCGTCAAGCAGGATTACAACACTTACAGACAAACAGGAATACAATCAATCTTGTGACCAAAGGCTGCGACCACTCACGATACAGGAGGATCGGAGGAAATTGCAAGGAACAAAAGAAAGAAAGGAAATGAAAAAAAGAGGAAGAAAAAGTTAAGAATATCAGACCACGCTTTCTTCAGTATTCTGGATGCCGTGTGGCCTGAATTTTTAGGATAATTGCCTTAATTGCTCATTCTGAGTGTTTAGACAGCCTGCATACAAAACCATTGGGCAAATGAACCAGAAAAGTCCCAGTACTTTTGAGAATAATTCCCCAGATGGCAGTTTTGTAAGAATTGCTTTTGTCTAAAATAGCCAGCGTCTTGTGAAAGTTTACCCCAGAGCGTCAACATTGGGCTGTTTATATTGATTTGCAATTATTTCATACCGATCTAAAATTAAGTATGGGCAGTCACAAAAACATTAACAAGCCAGCCAAAGTGCAAATAGTTAAAATATTACCCGTAAGCAAACATTGCCAAAAATAACACCTCACTTATTTTGGCTGTTTCGCTAGTTCAAAATTAATTTCTAAACTTAGCATAAATATTTCTTCCTATTTAATGGAACTGATGAGACCAGCAGCATCTAATATCTCACTAGCTGTCTAAAGAGCTGAGTTCGATCCGGGTGGACTCCACTTCGTGTTTTCGTACTGCTGAGAAACACCATCCACCCACCCCCCCTGAAAGTTGGAATCATGCATGTTAGTAAGTATTTCAGTTATGCTATTGACGTCAATGGAGTCATTAAATAGATTGCTGGCCCTCCCAGAGGCAAATCACTGCCAGGGACCTGGATACAGACACGCTTTTTGCAAAGACAACCATCAGATTTTGCTGTAGCAGTAAGCAGAGAAAGGGAAAAGTTTATACTGTAGCAGACCTATCTCCAAACACAGTTTCTTTCTTTCTTTTGCACTTTAGTTCCGGCCTTTCTTTCTCTTTCAGTCACAGTAGGCTCCGGCAGATACCCTGATAGTGTTGCCTGAGTGTTTTGTGTGCAAAAGCATCTCCTGGAATTGAGAGTGTGAAAGGATGTACCCCACTTTTGAAAAAGAGCCTCACCTTTGGCTTTACCCAGCCCATCTCGATGTTTATTCCGTGACACAAATTATCCAGGCAGATCGCTATTGTCTGCAAGAAACGTTGTGTTTGATATATAGTTCTCTGAGTAAACAGTCTCCCCCAAACACTCACGCACACACAGGCACACACACACACACACACACACACACACACACACACACACACACACACACACACTTCTGTCTTTCTGTTGCCTCTGTGAGGCTTGTCACTGCAGCCCCTCATCTATGAATCACCCTTTATGCAGCTGGCACCGTGCTGTGGCACCAGGGTTCCTTAGCAAAGGGTGGAGGAGGAGGCTGGGAAGAAAGATCCACTTCTCTCAGCTGCCCCGTCTGCAATGCTCCCACAGGAGGCTGTCCACGTGCCGTGTCCTCCCAAGCCCCAGCTGCTGCCTGCCTCAAGCCTGGTCATGCAGCTCCCCAGCGTGACAGGAAGAGCCCTTCGGGAACCATCTGCCTCTTTCTGGGTATTCTCGATTGCTCTATTTACCTGAACAGCCTCAGGAGTCCAAGCCAAGGATTCGCCGTACACCTGGACTCTCCCACTCCCAGGCTCAGAGTGAGGGAGCCATCTTGAGCAGACAGACTTCTTCCAACCTGGCTGTCAGAATGTACCCTGTTGACTTAAGAACCTGTTTCCCTCTTCAACCCTTGCACCTTTGTTCCCTGGACGCCTCCCTTCCACTTCTCAGTAGGTATGCATAGAAATGCCATACATCCAACCGTCTTTGGTGACCCCTTGGGGTTCATCTGGAGACCTGGCTCTCTCCCCCTCCACTGCTGTGCCTTTTTCTGGCTCTGAGTAGCGGCCCCAGTGTCTGCCCTTTGTCTCTCTCATCGCCTGCCACAGGCCGTTCTTTTACTCTTTCTCCCTCATCTTCCCCCTCCTTTTCTCCCCATGCCCACCCCCTTAGTTCAGTGCTCCATCACCCCGTACCTAAATCACAGGGTGGCCCTCCAACTTGGTTTACTGTCCTCAGTTTTCCCCACTCGAATCCAGCTGCTACTATTCTGACGTTAGAATTGTTCTCGTAAAACCCAATTATGGTTATATCATTTTCTTATCCAGCTATACTCCGCCTTCAAGAGAAGATCCAAACATCTTGACCTTAAGAATTGTGCTCCTAACTCCTCTTTGCCCTTGTCTCCCACTTTCCACTGCCACCCCCGGCATAGCTGATGGCTGAGGTGTGCGGAATACACTATCCCTGAACTACACCGGGACCTTCCTGCCTTCCTACCTTCGGACATGCTGTTCCCTCTATCTTGATTGCCCTTTCCCAGCAATATCATTCATACCTTTAGCTCAGGGATTTTTTTTTTTTTTTACAGTGTCACTGGGGACAAATTCTTCATCTTCTCTAATTCTTGGATCCTAAAGTCAGGCTTAAAATACATATAGTGTCTATCCAGAGACTGGTATATAGTATGTGCTTAAGAAACAGTACTTCCTTTACCCATTTCCACCTGGGATGAATCCTTTACAACTCAGCGTGTATGCCATCTTCTAATGTGCTCCTGACAACTCATCTGAAACTAGTCTAATTATCTCACCATCTCCATTATTATTGCCCTTGCCATGTGGTGTTGTAATTACTTAGTTCATTTTCTCCCCTTCTAAACTAAGAGTATCCCAAGTTCAAATACCAATCCTCTTACTCCGATTTATTGTATAAATTCTGGAACACAGTAGATGCTCAATAAATGTTGATGGAGAGAACAAATACAAATGAGTGGACTCCCCTGCCTGAGTCAGACAGATTGGAAAGGAGTTGGGACTCATTTTCACCTTTGTTCAGGCTTCTCTACATATCTGCCTGTCCTTGGGGCGTGTGACGTGCTGACCTCTCTGGCTAATCTTAACTACATGTGACTTTCAAGGCACTTGAAGTAAACTCTTTAGTATGCATCCTTTCTGGACGAAGTGACAGTGTTAAAAGAAATGGAAGAAAACTAAACAACTAAATATGACTTCTTGATCACACTGGGCTATTCCCTTAGTGCCTGGCACAAAGTAGTATTCAAAGAGTATATTGCATAGAATTGGGCTGAGAACCCAGGTCAATTTCTCAGATAAGTTACTTCTCTGAGACTCAGTATTCTTATCTTGAAAAATGGCCATCTTGGACCGGGTTCAAGCCTGTAATCCCAGCACTTTGGGAGGCTGAGGCGAGTGAATTGCCTGAGCTTGCTGGTTCGAGACCAGCCCAGGCAACTTGACGAGACCTTGTCTCTACAATAAATAAAAAAAAAAAATTAGTCAGGCATGGTAGTGCATGTCTATAGTTCCAACTACTTGGAAGGCTGAGGCAGAAGGATTATCGGAGCTCAGCAGATCGAAGCAGTGGCCGTGAGAGTGCCACTGCACTCCAGCTTGGGTAACAGAGTGAGACTCCAACTCAAAAAAAAAAAAAAAGAGCATCTTAATATTCTGTCTCATAAGATTGTTGTGAGAATTCCATTTGAAATGCTGTTATAGTGGCTAAGAGTGAAGCCTCTGAAGTCAGACCACCTCTTTCAAAGTCTAGCTTCACCACTGTGACTTTGGGACAAATTACTGAACCTCTTTGTGTGACATCTCCAAAATTGAGATGTCAATTATGCATACCTCATAGGCTGGTTGTAAGGATTAAATGTGTCAACATATATAGAATGCTTAGAAAGTTCTGGTATTGGCATTAGTCCTATTAGTGCTACATAACGGGCCTCTCATGGCACCAAGCAGGTAGCAAGCAGTCAGAATGCGGTAACGAAAAGCCCAAGCATCTGGTATCAGGAGGGAACCAAAACAGAAAGCCCCTGAACTCTTTCTAAAAGGTTCTGGTCTGCTTCCCTTCCTTAGTAATACACCGAAAAGGGAATCTTTTTTTGGAATTTAAGACTGTTTTCCTTAGCCAGGCATGGTGGCGCATGCCTGTAGTTCCAGCTACTTGAAAGGCTGAGGCAGGCAGAAGGATTGCCTGAGCTCAGCAGGTCGAGGCTGTGGTGGCCGTGAGCATGCCACTGCACTCCAGCCTGGGCAACAGAGTAAGATTCTGACTCAAAAAAAAAAAAAAAAAAAAGATTGTTTTCCCTTACAACCATAAACATCTGGTTATATAGAAGCAGATTTAGAGATGAAGGTAGGATTCTCCAAGACATACACTGAAAAGCTGAGGAGGCAGGAGGCAGACAGAGCTGATACCTGATACAGAATATGAGGGAATGCAGTCTAAGTGTGGCCCTTTCTCATAAAAGCAGCGTGCCAAAAAATGACAAAATGAGGATTCTGATTAATCGGACCTTAGTTAGCTGAGAACCCTCTCTTGCATGTGCCTGAGAGGACATCCCTATCTACAGAGCATGGTTGCAGCTGTGCCGCTCTACACAGTTGTATTTAAGTCCAGCTTGCAGGCTTGGCACACACCTCCACAGGTGTGGGTCCTTCCATCCAGGCAGCTCAGCAGAGAGTAACCAGCAGAGCCAGCGTGGGAGAGGGCTTTAGCCCCTTTGGGAAAGACTGTGCCCTTTCCAGTGACTGCTAAGATGGGAATGAACCCCCGCAGCTCCCTCATCACCTTCTTTTTTCTTCCTTGGGAGGGAGGGAGAGGAGGAGGAGGCCGGGATGAGCTTAGAGAAGAATGGACATGGAGGTTTGCCAGGCGATAAGGAAGGAAGACCATGAAGTTCCCTTCTCTGCCTCCTGCGTCCCCAAGAGGGCGGGATCCTGGGGGCAGGGTGAATTCTGCTCACTCACTTCTAATCATCCTCCAGCCAGCACATTATGGAGTTGCCTCCAGAGCTGTTCTCGGAAGCCAGGAGCATTTCAGGGAACGGTCTTTCACCCTAGAGAAGAGAAACAAAGCAGGGACTGTCCCCTTGAAAGAGAGAACAGGCAACAGAGCTCACTGGATCTTTTTCTTAGTTTATTGTCTCGACTTCCTCCCAACCAGAGCTGTTGACAAGTACCAAAAATGACCCCTCAGGGTTTTGTATACTTTTCCTCCCTCCCCCCCCCCGCCCAGCTGTGCCCGCAGAGTAAGCTGGGGCCATGGCCACTATCCAGCTGGGGCCATGGTCACGGAGGTAGCAGGTCAGATAATGCAGTTTTCTCTCTGCCCCCTGTTTACGTTGGGCTTCAAATGTCTAGGTTCTATCTGGTGAGGGCTGCTGGTCTAATAAACTAGATAATGTTCCAAACCCCACATGGCTGCCTCTGGTTTCAGGAGTGGACAGGATCTAGCATATTTCTTTTATGCGCCAGGCACTGTGCTGTGTCCTTTGAATGTGTTACCTCGCCTCATTCTCCCAACTAAACGGTTGCGCATCTATTTTTGTCCCCAATTCACATATTTGGGAAAAGAAGACTCAGGAAGTATACGGGACTTACTCAAGACCAAGTTACTGATAAAGTCAGAACTGAAACTTACATCTGTATTTATTTAAAAGACACCCATGCTCTTTTCTCTACAGCAGGGGTGTCTAACATTTTGACTTCCCTGGGCTGCATCAAGTAAAGAGGAATTGTCTTGGGCCACACATACATTACATAAAATAGTGTAGACACATGATAAGACTTCTTTTTTTATCCATTTTTTGTTATAAAGTTTAGAAAAATGAGAGCACTATCAAACTAGTGGGAAATTTGACTTTGCTTTTGCGAAACTAATCTGTCCACGTCTGCCACATCTGGTTTGATGGAAGGGGTCACAATTCTTAGCAAGTTTTCAAGGTGCTCATCAGAAATATTTAAATAAAATAATAGTAATAAATAATAAAATAATTTTGCTCATGGTGTGCTTCTTCACTGGGAACAGCTGCTCACAAATGTATGTACTGCCAAAAAGCAATGTCATGAATAAGGTGTGATGGTGAACTTCACAAATGGAACTTCGTACAGAGTCACAAAGAAAATAAATGCTAAAAAACAAATGATGTGAAAAGATTTTGCGGGGCCACATGACTGGCTGTCCTAGGCCACATGTAGCTTGTGGGCTGCGGCCTGGACATGCCTGTTCTGTGGCCTAGATCACGCTGTTTCTGACTCTATCCCCTATAAACCTCAGATTTTACAGTTTATGGAAGGGGGGATGGTGAGAACGTCACAACAGGAAGGCAAACAAAGTGACTGGATTACCAACAGTCTTACTAATTACCACACATTAGAGGACTTTCTCTAGTGTCTTTGTAATCTATCCATTTTATTGTAAGTAGTAAACAAATGTGTATGTCTTGAGAGAAATATGTCTCATACATGTTCATTATTCATTCATTTATGTCTTCAATAAGCATGAATTAAATACCTACTGTATACAAGTCACTGTATTTACCACTGAGGATACAGTGAGGAAGAGAGTGCATTAAGACCTTGACCTTGTGGATCTTACAGCCCAGAAAATAATACCTGAATAAATACATGACTACACACTTCATCATCATTTTTTCACCTATAAAATGGGAATAGTATTAGTACTTGCCACTAGAGATGTGGTAATATTTAATTGAGTTGTTATATGTGACGCATTTAAACCCCTACCTGGCACGTAGTATTATTTAATGTTTGCTCTAGTTATAATTAACATCAGCTATTCTGGAGACTAAAGTAGGTTAGAAGACAGAGAAGGCCTCTGTAAATAAGTGACTTTGAATTTGAGCCCTGCACACTGTGGAGCTGAGTGAGTGGAAGGTCCCTGAGAGAGTAACCACCACCTCAGAGGTACCACAGCCAGAGACCTGGGTGTCTTGAGCAACAGCAAGGGGTGAGGTCAAGGAGGCTGAGAGAAGCCAGGTGGGGTCAAACATGTGTAGGTCATGGTTGATGTGTCAATTTTATTGTGAATTCAGCTGGGAGCCATAAGAGTGTTTGAGAAACAGATGGACGTGATCTGACTATCTGAGTTGCATATTAAGTACAGAACGTCCCCCTGAACCCCAAGTCTGGGTTCCTGGCACCCCCGATGTATTCCCTGTACTTTGCCTGTCATGATGCCCAGCTCCTGCCCCTTCCATCCACCTGTGGTTAAGAAGGCAAGCTCTGCAGCAAAACTTTAATTCTGGTCCTATTCCTCTCTTTCTTTGTGACCGTAGACAAGGCATTCAATACCTCTGGACCTTGGTTTCCTTATCCAAGGAACTGTGGCTGGCACACCTGAAACAGGAAATAAATGTTAATTATGTTTAATGCACTGTAACTGCCTATGTTCTGGGCTATGATTATTATTATCTGTGTGTGTGTGTGTGTGTGTGTGTGTGTGTGTGTGTGTGTGTGTATGTGTGTGTATGTTTGTGTGCGGAGGTCTCTGTTTCCCAGGTTGGAGTGCAGGGATGTGACTATAACAATCATGCCTCACGGCAGCCTTGACCTCCTGGGTTCATGCAATCCTTCTGCCTCAGCATCCCGAGTAGCAAGAAATGCAGGTGTATACCACCACACTCAGTCAATTTATTTTTATTATTATTATTTTTTTTTATGGACAAGGTCTCGCTATGTTGCCCAGGCTGGTTTTGAACTCCTGGGCTCAAGAAATCATGCCTCAGCTTCCCAAAGTGCTGGGATGACAGGTGTGATCCACCATGCCCGGCCTCCTTGACTATTATTTACACCCCCAGACTGCACGCTCAGTGCCTGGCACAGGGCCAGTACTCAAAAATAGTGATTGAAAAAAAGAATGAGCAAGAAAAAAGAGGTGATACAATAAATTGCAAGTATAAAGAGAGAAAGACTGCTGTCCTGTTCATGGAAAAACGAGCTTCCCTGAATCTGGTGTATGTTCTGGGAAGGACAAGTTTGTGAATGGAGTCAAGGAAACTGAACGACTTTGCAACTACCCAGCTGCAACAGTTTTGGGGAACTTGAAACAATGACTGGGGGACAAAAATTTGTTTAAAAATCTGTGATTCCAATCTGGACTCCCATCTGCACAGAAAGAAAGCTGGGCTTCTGAAAGAACGTTTTCAAGCTCTTAGGCTATGTTACCGTCCCTCCAGAAGGCCATGGCAAGGCAAAGTCTCCAGAGTTCTCCATCCGCTACCTTTGGAAGGACACTCTCACCAAAAAGCCTGTCTTCTTACCAAGGACATAACACTGTGACTTCCTTCTCATCCTCACATTGCTCATAGGGTCTCAAATGAACAGGGCTCAGTTCTGTGACGTAGACACACCTTGAATGCAGTGAATATACATTGGAAGAAACTTTCCGTGTGTTTGTGAGCTCGAAAATCTTTCAGGCATTCAGTAGCAAAGCTCCTTTATTTCTTCATATGCAGCTGCACAGGGCACCTGCCCAGACAAGCAATGAATCCTACAGCTGTCTGAATGTTCCAGTTCTGTGCCCTGTGTGTATGTGTGTGCATGTGCGCAAACATGTGTGTGTTCATGCATACACACATACGGGCATGTGTGCTGGCTTGTTATTTTCTTATCCCAGGGGAAAGCAAGGGTTCTTTGCATGCTGTTAGTCAACACAATGGGTCTCTGTTCTCACTGACCTGGTTTTCCATATTCCTTCCCCTCTCATAGCAAGTTGGTCAGTCTGCCTCTCTTCACCCGCAGATCACTTCCAGACCTTCCCTGACGCGCCCTCTCTCCATGCCCCTCACACTCTCAAACCATGCTCCACTTAGTCCTCGTAAATCTAATTTAAAGACTTCCCTCTGGAATAGCTCCTATCATGAGTCCTGCCTGTTGTCAGCAATTGCTCACTCCATTTAATTATATTAGACTAGATGAGAGGGGACCCAAAAGAAAACGGAATTTATTTATAAGAAATTGTGGATTGATTCTTCCATGCTTAATCTTCAGTCACCTTCAAAGTACTCTCTGCTTGATGCAATGCACCAATCAAGATGCTTTTTCCACTGCTCAAAACAGTTTTTGAACTCTTCCATTTGTATACCTTTTAGCATTTTGCCACTTTTTGTTTCACCTCTTCCACGTCGGCAAAATATTTCCCTTTGAGGACTGTCTTCATCCATGGAAACAAACAAACAAAAAGTCTCTGGGGTGAGGTCAGGTAAATAGGGAGGGTGGGGCATAGGAGTCATGCTGTTTGGGGTCAAAACTGCTGAACACTCAGCACAGTGTGGACAGGTGCACTTGTAAATCAGCCATCATGAAATGGGCAAATGCACTGAAAGAATCTCCAGAACACATTCACTGAAGCCAAACGCAGCCTCTCACAACAACACTAGCTGGTACACGGATGCTGATGGGTTCCTAGAACACTTACCTGGCAGGGGAAGCCTGTACTACAAGGGGTCCGTCCTCCAAAAGTCAATTCCTGGTTTTCCAGTCCTCCCTCATACCTGTCCTATGTTGCTTTTTAAAAGCATCATTGTTCTAGCCGGGCTCTGTGGCTCAGCCTGTAATCCTGCGCCTTGGGAGGCTGAGGTGAGTGGATTGCCTGAGCCTGCGGGTTCGAAGCCCGCCTGGGCAACTTGGCGAGACCTCATCTCTACAATAAATCAAAAAATCAGCCGGGCGTGGTAGCGCGC